>NC_136067.1:1092297139-1092567139 GCF_964261635.1 Lissotriton helveticus | reverse complement strand
AGCTGAGCCAATTCTGCATTGATAAAAACAGAAACTGCCTCATTGGGTGGCGTGAGAGGTGGCGTCATAAACAGTGGTGTCGTTTTTGGAGTGGGAGGAATGACGTCAGAAGGATGAATAAAGAACCCTGGTACTGCCACTGGGTTGGAAGGCACAGAGTTGTGAACTGGACCAACTGCTGACGCTGCTGCAGCTGCTGCCGCGGTGGTCTGATGCAACTTGGCTTCCAGCTTAGCCTTCTGCAATAGGGAATAAAAGCAGTGAATGCCGTCAGATCCTATGTGTATCAGGACTATGACAATGTCTCAAAAATCACAATTTTAGATGTTACTGAATAAACATTAAATATTAAAGACTTCTTAATGATTCACTGCTTTAGTCTTATTAGCTAGGAGTGTTATAATAGACTACCAGGTTTTGAAATGATTAAGTGTAAAACTGTTGAGGAGAACACCGTTGAACAATAGGTTGTAGTGAACAACTTTTTTATATGTTGTAAGCAGCAGGGTTTTATGAGGGAACCATTACGGAAAAGCAGATAGGGAGCACCTAAACCATAGACATCTACCGTTTTACTTTGATGAAAAAGTGAAGACATGCCTTGCTTTTATAAGTATGAATTAAATTAAATGGGATTTCATGTAGCATAAATGGGGATAAACATCCAGTCCAAAAACAAACTGATCTGCCTCAAAAATTGTTTTGGTTCCTGTGGTCCATTGTCATGCATTGTTTGACCAAGTAATTGAAGAAAACAGCAAATTCTCAAAGTATACACCTGCTTCTGTTTGTCCACCGAATCATATCAGTAAATTACTAGTAAACCTACTATCTTTCTCTGGCCTACATAAAGGAGGCTAAACTGTCCTAAGGTATTAAAACAAGCATTTGCAATGCAATAGGTTTCGCATTATAAAAGTTTGAGCAGTTGGCATTGCCAATAATAAAGCAACACTAGCATCTGACTGCCTTAAACTAACTACACAACTTAAAACAGAGCACAGTTCTTCTAATCAGCCACAATACCTGAAACTGATCACAGTACGTGAAACTAACTGCAGTATGATATCTGAAACTGACCACAACCCTTGAAACACGCATATGTGGTCCTGAGTGGTATTATGTTGTGTAGTTATGTTGTATTGAGTAGAGTGTAAATATGTGTTGTGTAATTATATGGCATTGAGTGTTATGGTGTGGAGAGTATTTATGTTGCATTGATTAGTGTGTAAATATGTGGTTTGTAATTATATGGTACTGAGTGGTATTAGGGGTGTATTTATGTTGCATTGAGTAGAGTACATAACTGCACTCAACATAATACCACTCAGTACCACATAATTACACATCACATAATTACACTGTATTCAATACAACATAAATACGCTCCACATACCACTCAGTACTACATAATTGCACGCCACATAATTACTCTACTTAATGGAACACAAATACACTCCACACAATACTAATCTGTGCCACATAACACAACACATAATTACACTGTACTCAATGCAACATAAATACACCTCTTTCACTCAAGTTTGTGCTATATAAAAAAACAAAAAAACAATTGCAATGCAATAGGTCTCACATTACTCAATCTTTGAGCTTCTAGTTTTGCAATATTATTAGCAACGCCTACAGCTCAAACTTTTATAATGCGAGACCTATTGCATTGCAAATGCTTGTTTGAAATGCTGCAACATAAAGACATAATGACCTGACTGCTGTCAAAGCCACCACTATGTGGACCTCTCCCATTGACCATATTCCCTGACACATTCTTTGAGACAGATCCCCGTCTCTACTGAAACGAGTCCTATTCAAGCAGGTGCATTGAGCAGCCTGTGCCATCCACCCGACAGACTTCCTTGAGGTATGGCAGGCGACAAAAGCCTGCCATACCTCAGGGTCTCCCCGTTAGTAAATCCCTGGATCGCTGACCCCACGCCACCCTATAACGAGGTGGCAAAAGCTTAGGTGAAAAGGGAAGAATCTGAAAGCTGAAGCATTGTACAATGCGCAGACTCCAGCTTTCAGTTTCCTGCTTCATTGCTTATTGCGGGAGAAAGCTGTGTTCCTGTCTCGAGGTTCAACCTAACACCAGCAACTCAAGCTGACCAGTCAGGCTCCTGGAGGAAAATATAAAAAATAACTCTGGAATTTTGTTTGCATGCATGTGTGTATCTCTACGATGTGAGTGTGTGCGTAGAAGAGTGAGTGACAGTGAGAATAAGTGACAGTGAGTGCATGTCAGTGAGCATATGTGATGATGTATAAGAGAGCGTGTATTTGTGTGTGTATGAAAGTGAGTGAGAGTAAGTCATAGGGAGTAAGTGAGAATAAGTGACAGCGAGTGAGAATAAGTGAGACTAAATGAGAGCGAGACTGTGAGAGTGAGTGAGTATGACACAGAGAGTGAAAATGCGGGTGAGGCAGTGTGAAAGAGTTAAGGCGTATGAGTGAGAACAAGTTTGAGTGAATGTAAGTGACCATGTTGGAGTTAAACTTGTTAGTCTGCCACTGGCCTGGAGATAATCATTGGCTTACAGGGGCACCGATTGAAAATACTGGGATATTGGTGATAATTCTCGTCACAAGGAGGGTCCATAGCAAAATGCTGGCGCACTATATAGCATTCTTCATACATGAGATACCCATGGCAAAAAGCTAGCGATGGCATATTGAATATAATTCTTGATGTAAGGGACACCCACCACAGAATACTGGCATATAGGATATAATTCTTGGCATAACAGCACTCATGGCAAAATACGGGCACTGGCTTATTTGACATAATTCTAGGAATTGTTGGTATATGGGATACCCCTGACACAATGTTGTTGCTAACATACTGGAGAAAATGCATGCCATTATTAAAGAAAGCCACGGCAGGCAAATAAGATATGTGGTCATAGAACCATGACGAAATGCTGTCCCCGATGTACTAGAATTAATTTTTACATACAGGTCACCCCTTGTATATGGATCCAGTCAACGGCAAAATTCTAGCTCTAGTGTACTGTATGTAATTCTTGTAAAAAAGGGGCACCTGTGGCATACAGAAGGCATCCATGACAAACTAGTTGTTGTACAGCCTCTGTTATCTCTGCGTCCAAGATGGGCGATTCTTAGGTTATATAGTGTTCGCTGGAGATCTGAGGGAGTGCTATTTGCTCTAGGAAGGACCGCAACTGTCGTATCGTAGGTCAGGGGGCACTGTATCAGGAAGCGTAGTATTTCTCAAAGGCTAGATTGATTTCAGCCTGTGTGCTAACCATGTGTCCCTCCTAATCATGAATGGCGGTGATAGGTGTTTGGGATGAGTCTGTCTTTAGTAGCAAAGCTAGTGGTTTGGGCAGTGTCAGGTGGTTTGTCTACGAGATTGGATGCACCCCCTGTTTGTGTCTGAGATCTGTCCAATTTATTCCTGCCCATCTTGGTGGGGGGCCAATCCGAGTTACGTCCGCAGTGGCAGGTAGTCATAGCAGTGTATGCTTGGGTGGGGGTGTGGTCTGTGGTGAGGCGGCAGCCTTTTTCGTACTTTTCCCTGTGGAGTCTGGTGAAGTCTGTTGAGCAACGCTGTCTTTCCTGAGGTTGAGGGGGAGGGGCCCGTGTATGCTGAGCAGTGGAGATCAGTTGTCCATGTTACAATTCTCCACCAGGCCCCCTCAATGGTGACCGTTGGTTTCCCCTTGTGTACAGAGTGTGGAGAGGAGTCCTGCGTCTTCGGTGAGTTGAAGGTTGGCACTGTGGTGCCTCGCGAGCCTCTGAGGTTGCACCACTCCTGGGTGGGGTGGTGGAGATAGTGAGTGCCAGTATATTACTGCCTTCTTTATACTCTTCACTGTTTTTACGTTCAGGATGGGATGGCGTAACATTTTACCCCGATTTGATCCAGAACTGTGCACTCACGTGCTGGCATGAATTACAGCCACTGCTACAGTATAGAGTATCCACGCTCTGCCATGTAGGTGCCAGGAATATTAAGTGAGGCAATGGGGTATGTTGTCTGCAGTAGTTTCTCGGTCACCCTTCCCTTGTGGTGGTGGGGGGGGGGGGGGGGGGGGGTCTCCTTGGGTCATCCCTAAGTGCCCAGCTTCGAAAGCATTCTGTGTTTCCCCTCTGCGAGGGACACGTTCCACCAGAAGGGAAGATGAGAAGGTGGCGGGGTCACCAGGCTGAGGAACGTGCCACTGTTTCAGATGGCGACACCCAATTCCGCTCACAGCGTCTTCCCGATGCTGGCAGCCCCCTGCGACAGCTGTTCTCTTGCTTAACGGGGAGAACCATGGACGGCCTGTGATCGGAGTTCACAGGGGAGAGGGGCCCCTCCGTTCCTTCTCTGGCCAACTGGCTACAAGGAGCTCCGGGAGCCGATTGAATTCCCCCTGCCTTAAGAGACTGATGCATCGGCTGGAGGAGGAAGAGGTGGCCTGGTCATCGGGCCGAGACCCGTTCCTCCGTTTCAGTCGGCTTCACCCAGATCCGCCCGCAGCAATTTCCCTGCACCAGCAGCCTGACCATTATGTTGGCAGTTTCACCGCATACCAGGCCTCTATTGTTGTTGCCTCGCCCCAGGAGGGGTCGCACCAAAGGGCCTCTGTTCCCAAAGCGCCACACTGTGTGGCTGAGCTTTTCTTCTGGCTCTGAGTCTCCCTGTACAGGGTAAAACACTGCCCAGTCCGCCCTCATTGCCACGGCTGGGCATGATGATCCAGCTTCTCCCTCGGTGCTACACCGTCAGGCACCTGTGGTGTGCTTCGTGCATGGGTCATAGGGCCCCCGCCGATGAGTGTGACCCAGTGCAATTGAAGCAAAACAGAAAACTCGCCTGCGAGTGGTACCACTGCGAGCCATATGTCTTCAATTATCGCGCCAGTGTCTGGGCACGATAATTGAAGATATATGGGCTTTGGTGCGCTTAACAGACACCAATAGGCCATGGGCGGAGCAATGCGCCCGCCTTTGGCCTATTGCGAAGCTCTGTTAAAAAAACACACGCATACAAAGCCCAATAGCGGAACCCAAAAGGAAAAGCCCACGCATGAGCGTGTGCAATTCCAGGGTCCGTTTTCAAACCCCGGACAAAAGGGCTTGCCTGCGCGAGCACTGCTGCGCAGTGCATCACGAGGGGCGAGCCTTAAAAACAAGCCAAAAAGGTCGTAATTTCTATTGTGTTGAAAACGGAGGAATACAATCTAAATCTCACTTGGTACTAAGCCTCGGATTATGAAGTCATCACACCATGTTTCATAAATCGACAAAGCAGTGATTCTTAACTCAAAATGAAAGTAACTAACCTGTGACTATAGCAAGAAACTTCAATTAAGAGCTACAAGGCAAACATTACGTATCAGAAGTATCTGAAACTTTACTCAAATTTCACCTACAGTGAGGCATGCAATTTATAGCTCAGTCATCAAGCAATAAGTACGTCTGTCACCTAGACTCCATTAGAGCTTCTGCCGGTCTAGAAAGGCATTTCATAACAAAGTGTTAATGATGCTCCTTCAATTTCATCTGCACAATCGCTCTGTAAAGAACTAGCTAGACAAGTTCCCATGTATCAAAGTTTATCTTGACCTGCAGACGCCTCTTTATAACTAATTTGTTGAAACCAAGATAAACCACTTATGAGATGAACTGATGCTAGCCAACTTAAAAAATAATAATAATAATAAAAACATTATCAATCAGCTGGCCAGTGCTGTACCAGTGGGGTCTTTCCTCATTTGTTGATTTACATTATATGTAAACCATAGATTAGATGATACAAACATGGATAAAATGCAACTTTACACAACATTCCTAGGTATTTAGTGAAAACTGCATTCAAAAACATCTGAAATGTTATCTTTAGGCAAACACTAATCACAAGATCAAGACCCATTTTTGTCTAGGTTTCTCTCCTTTTCATACACACAACCACCCAAAAAAAGAAAAAAAAGACAAGACAGTGGTGAGACAGTTAGATATAGGTTTAACCTTCTAATGATAACACTTATTTAACTTGTGTTTAGATGACAGAACAGAAATTAAAAAAGGAGAGCCTGGTGCACCACCTCCACTACTGCTTGTTGGATACAAAAAACAATCCTTTTCTCTCTCTCAATGCCTATTTAAGAAATTTAGGGCCATATGTATCAACATTCCGTTTTGCAATTCCTAAATAGCGATTTATAAGGAATCGCTATTTAGAAATCGCAAAATGGTATGTATGTAGGTAATCGCTTCTTTTTAGCGATTCCTTAAAATTCCTTAATTGCGATTCGCAATTTGCTAATCGCAAATTGTGAATATTTTCAAGGGTGCAGGGGTGTCTCAAGAACACCCTGCTGCACCCCTGAAAATGACATGTGTGCGCATATGGCGCATATACATGCCCTAAGGGCATGTATGAGCGTCACATGGCACCTTTTGATGTTTAATAAAATGCTTTTTTAAAAGAATTCGCAACTTACCACCAACTAGAAGTTGGTGGTAATTTGCGATTCCTTAAAGGCATTTTGGAATGTTTTTTTCCTTGATACATTGCATTTAAGGAATCGCAAAATTTGCAATTCCTTAAATGCAATCGCAAAATAAGGAATGGCAAATTTAGCGATTCCTTATTTTGCACCAAAAATGTTTCATACATACCATTTAGCGAAAATGGGTTCTCAAACGACGGAATTCTGCGAATTTTGGCGTTTGCGAACCCATTTTGCTTTGATAGATATGGCCCAAAGAGAGGAGAAAAATGGCTGTCTGACTCTGAAATCAAAGAGCTCAGCCATGTTACCACAATGACTGACGTGGTTACTGGTTATATTTTTATGCAGTTTTAAATGGAGCGAACCAGGACCTCGTGGGTACCAGAGTGCTGATAAGGAGATGCAGTTAGGAGTAACTTGAATACAGTCACTAAAGCACAAGTTACTACTTGTGTAACAATATATCTGTAAGAGACATTAGTTAGTGATAGATTCCTTACCTTAGAATATCCCCAGGCGTCAGACTGGATCCTGAAATTTTTGCGTAGCAATACCCCTGCGCGTCGGTAGGCGTCGTCTGCGGCTCCGCGTCCGTCGTCGGCGTCGTTAGCGCCGGAATGACGTCGTCAGAGTACTTAGACGCCGCCCATGCGCGCTGACGTCAGTTCTGATACACAGCTTTTCCGCGCCAGATACGCAGAGCCATGATAGAACCAACACTGGTGCCAAGAAACTAGGGCCCTGAAAGGGGATGACCTTAACCCTAGATATCTGTTCGCAGAACGGGGAGGATGGGTGGGTCGGTAAGGAATCTATCACTAACTAATGTCTCTTACAGATATATCGTTACACAAGTAGTAACTTGTGCATCTGAAAGACACGTTAGTGATAGATTCCTTACCTTAGAATAGATACCCCAGCAATACCACCCCCGTGGTGGATCTGCGAACCAATAATCACACCAGAAAGTCCTGGAGGACGGAACGGCCAAAGAAGCCATCCCTCCGGACTTGGCTGTCCAGGCAATAGTGTCTTGCAAACGTGTGCAGCGAGGCCCACGTAGCTGCCTGGCAAATGACCTGCAAGGGCACTCACCGGCCCAGGGCAGTTGTAGTTGCCGTGGCCCGAGTGGAATAAGCCCTCAATCCAACAGGGGGCTCCTTCTTAGCCATGGAGTAACATGCCTGGATACACAAGATGATCCACCGGGAGATGGTCCGCTTGTGTACCGCCTTCCCCTTCTTAGCACCCACGTAGCCAACAAAGAGTTGGTCATCCACCCGGAACTGGCGTGTGCGATCCAAATAGAATGAGAGCGCACGTTTTGGGTCCAGACGGTGGAGCCGCTCTTCCTCTTTAGAGGGATGCGGAGGCGGAAAGAAGGTTGGCAAGGTGATGGACTGCCCGATGTGGAAGGCTGAGACAACCTTGGGCAGGAAAGATGGCTTAGTACGCAACACAACCTTGTCCGGATGGACAGAAAGGAAAGGTGGAGTACAAGAAAGGGCCTGGAGCTCACTCACTCTCCTGGCAGAGGTGATGGCAACCAGGAAAGCAGTCTTTAGAGTCAGAAGACGAAGAGAACAGTTGTGAAGAGGCTCAAAGGGAGCGCACATCAGGAAGGTAAGAACAAAGTTCAAGTCCCACTGGGGCATCACGAAAGGAACAGGAGGGAACATGTGCGTGATGCCCTTAAGAAAACGATTAACAATAGGGGACTTGAACAAAGAAGGCTGATCAGGAAGCCTCAAGAAGGCAGAAAGGGCAGAAAGGTAGCCCTTGATAGTGCCCAGAGCAGAGCCCTGCTGGGCAAGAGAAAGAAGGAAGAGGAGAACCTCAGAAAGGGGGCAGAGAGTGGATCCACAGCCTTTGCTGTGCACCATGTCACAAATCTGTTCCACCTGCAGGCGTATACCGACTTTGTGGAGGGACGCCTGGCTGCCAGAATGACATTACAGACTTCGGGAGGCAAGTCAAATGGCCTCAACTGTCGCCGCTCAATCTCCAAGCTTGTAGGTGGAGACTGGACAGGTTCGGGTGGAGGACCGTCCCCTGCTGCTGCGACAGAAGGTCCTCCCGAAGGGGCAGACGAATCGGGGGATCTACTGACATGCTGAGTAGCTCGGGATACCAGTATCTTCGTGCCCAGTCCGGAGCCACAAGGATAACCTGGGCCCGGTCGCGCCAGATCTTCTTCAGCACTGTTAGAAAGGCGACCCCGGGGGAGGCAGAAGATGTCTGACTGACCACCCCTAGGTCCACCTCTGCGTCGAGACGTAGCCGAGCGTTACCGAGAGGCCTCCTGGACGAGGGCCCTCTCCTAGGATCGTACAGCAGAGTAATCACAACACTACAAACGGACACCACACAGGAGGTCAAGTTCTCAAGCTTTTATAAGTAATAAAGGTGGCAGATTCTTGGCAGTATATACAGGTGGATCGAGGGATCCGTAAAGTCTCGAAAAGGGGGGCGAGGTAGCGGGACAGTCTAGCTTCTGGGTGGAGGAAGGGATACCCTGCGCACAGCTCTCAATCCTCGAGCTGGGGGGTTCCGAGAGATTCGCGCCGCGGCCGTGCCAGCAGGCTTGCAGGATGGTTCAGCAAGGTAGGCCGCGGCAGCACCAGCAGGCTCTCAGATGGTTCAGCAAGGTAGGCCGCGGCAGCGCCAGCAGGCTCTCGGATGGTTCAGCAAGGTAGGCCGCGGCAGCGCCAGCAGGCTCTCAGATGGTTCAGCAAGGTAGGCCGCGGCAGCGCCAGCAGGCTCTCAGATGGTTCAGCAAGGTAGGCCGCGTCAGCGCCAGCAGGCTCTCGGATGGTTCAGCAAGGTAGGCCGCGGCAGCGCCAGCAGGCTCTCAGAGGGTTCAGCAAGGTAGGTCGCGGCAGCGCCAGCAGGCTCTCAGATGGTTCAGCACGGTAGACCGCGGCAGCGCCAGCAGGCTCTCAGATGGACGTCGGGTTACAGGAAGGATGAGTTCGTCTGGTGTCGGCCGTGACAGCGTCAGTAGGGCTTCCAGTCCAGGATACAACTGACGTCCTACTCCGGGGCTGGCCCAGATATAGGACGGAGGTCCTTTGATGTCCGGACCCTCTCGCCTGGGGGTCAGAGGGGCCGGGATGATGGTGTCCAGACACCCAGCAGGGGGGTGGAGCCAGCGCCCAGGGAGGCCGGAGGCGATCAATACCAGGCGTCCGGGGACGGCTGGAGGGCCATCGAAACTCCTCTCCCTCCGGGATCTGTCGAGTGGCCACTCGACCGCCTGGGAGGATCTTGGTGCCTCGATGTCGGGGCTTTGCTGGGGCCTGGGCCTGGGCCTGGGCCGAGGCCACGTGGTCGTGACGTGGGGGACCCAAGATGGAGTCGGGCACGGCCTCGTGCTTAGGTCGTGATAGGCCTACGCAGGAGCCAGGCGGGTGATGGGGATCCGGGATGGCAGCCGGATCGGTGGTGTTGGGGCGTGCGGGGTCGGGCCGAAGGGGCCGCCCGAGGTCCGGAGGAGGGCTGGTGTCGTCCTGGACCCGCCATGCGGGAGGGGTAGGACTACGCCATGAGGCCGGGTCCAACACGCGTCCCCCCCAGCTGAAGGCAGGGGAGAGTCACCCATCTTCTTGGGGATTCTCCTCGCCGAGGCGGAAGAATCTGGACAGGCCGTCAGCATTGGCGTGGTCGTTGCCGGGGCGATGCTCCACAGTGAAGTCCATCCCCTGCAGAGAAATGGACCAGTGCAGCAGTTTCGGGTTCTCTCCCCGCATCTGCATCAACCACCACAGGGGCTGGTGGTCGGTCTGGACTCGGAAGTGGGTGCCGAAGAGGTAGGGCCAGAGCTTCTTGAGTGCCCACACCACGGCAAAGGCTTCCCTCTCGATGGTGCTCCATCGCTGTTCTCTTGCCAGTAGGCGTCGGCTGATGAAGGCCACAGGCCGGTCGATTCCTTCGGGGTTAACTTGGGACAGGACCGCCCCGATGCCGTGCTCCGAGGCGTCGGTTTGGACTACAAACTCTCTGCTGTAGTCGGGGGCCTGGAGCACAGGGGCGGTGCACATGGCGGTCTTTAAAGTCTCAAAGGCTGTTTGGCACGCAGGGGTCCAATGCACCTTCTGGGGTAATTTCTTGGAGGTCAGTTCTGTAAGGGGCCCCACAATGCTCCTGTAGTCTTTTATAAATCGCGATAGTATCCGGTGAGCCCCAGGAAGGCTCGGACGGCGGTTTAGGTGACCGGGGGCTCCCAGGCCCGGATGGCGTCTATCTTTGGTTGGAGGGGAGCCACTTGGCCGCTCCCCACTTGGTGTCCCAGATAGGTGACGGGCCCTTGGCCTATCTGGCATTTGCTGGCTTTGATGGTTAGTCCGGCCCGCCGGAGGGCCGTCAGGACCTTCCAGAGGTGGGTCAGATGCTCATCCCACTGAAGGCTGTACACCGCAATGTCATCTAGATACGCGGCGCTGTATTCCTCTAGTCCGAAGGGCATCACTTTGAAGTGATAGTGGCCATCAGGGGTCGAGAAGGCCGATCGCTATTGTGCACCAGGAGTAAGGCCGATCTGCCAATACCCCGCCGTGAGATCGAAGGTGCTGAGGTATTTGGCGGCCCCTAGGCGATCGATCAGTTCATCCGCCCTGGGGATGGGATGGGCGTCGGTCCTGGTGACTGCATTCAGTCCCCGGTAGTCAACACAGAACCGGAGCTCTGGAGCTGTTCCGGGGGAGGCGGCTTTAGGGACCAGGACAACGGGACTGGCCCAGGGACTGTTGGAGGGTTTGACTACCCCCAGGGCCAACATCTTGGCCACTTCTGATTGGATGCAGGCCCGAACCTGGTCGGGCACTCGAAAAGCTCGGTGTTTTACAGGTGGGCTGGCTCCGGTGTCCACATCGTGGACACACCACCGGGTGACCCCCGGCGTGAGGGAAAACAGATCCGCAAACTGCCCCAGCATCTTCCGGCAGTCTTGTTGCTGCTCTGGGGTCAGGGTAGAGGAGAGCCGGACCCCTTCGAAGGAGCCGTCTTTCTCGGTGGTGCTGAGGAGATCCGGTAGTGGCTCGTTGTCGTCTTCAGCTCCGTCATCGGTCGCCAGCAGCAGACTCAGTTCAGTGCGTGCAAAGTGCGGCTTGAGCCGGTTAGCGTGTAGAACCCGGAGGGGGTTCCTGGGGGACTCCATGTCTACCAGGTAGGTGACGGGGCTCTTGCGCTCCACCACTTTGAAGGGCCCCGTCCATTTGTCCTGGAGGGCACACGGTTCAACCGGGGACATGACCCAGACTTGCTGGCCCGGCTCGAACTCGATGGATGAGGCGTTCTGGTCATACCAGCGTTTCATCTCCTCCTGGCTGGCCTCTAGGTTGGCCTCGGCAAGTTCCCGGAACTTCCGAGTCTGATTGCGGAGGGTCAGGAGGTACCGGTAGACATCCGGCGGGGCATCTCGAACTGCTGTCTCCCAGCCTTCCTTGACCAGGCTGAGGGGGCCTCGAACCGGGTGTCCGTACAAGAGTTCAAAAGGGCTGAACCCCAGGGACTTCTGGGGTACCTCTCGGTAGGCGAACAGGAGGCAGGGCAGCAGGACATCCCATTTGCGCCGGAGGGGCTCTCCGAGGCCCCTGATCATCCCCTTCAGTGTTCTGTTAAACCGTTCCACTAGTCCATTTCCTTGGGGATGATACGGGGTGGTGAACTTCTAGGCGACCCCACACTGTTGCCATAGGGATCGCATATGCTTCGAGATAAAGTTGGAGCCCCGATCACTCACGACTTCTCGGGGGAAGCCGACTCGGGAGAAGATGCTCATGAGGGCTCGGCCCACCACGGGGGCCGTGATGGTTCGGAGGGGGATGGCCTCAGGATAGCGGGTGGCATGGTCCACCAGGACTAGGATGAAGCGGTGTCCCTGCGAGGTGCGAGGGTCCAGGGGCCCTACGATGTCTATTCCTACTCGCTCGAAGGGGGTGGTCACCACGGGGAACGGCTGGAGCGGGGCTTTGACTTTCCCCCCGCTCTTCCCGCTGGCTTGACAGGTCGGGCAGGTTCGGCAGTGGTTATGCACATCGGTGCGCATTCTTGGCCAGTAGAAATGGGTCACCAGGCGGCTGTAGGTTTTGTCCTGCCCCAGGTGCCCGGCGAGGGGCACATCATGTGCTAAGTTCAGGAGGAAGTCTCTGAATCGGAGGGGTACGACCAGCACCCGGCCGGCCCCTAGCTCAGCAATCTTCTGCTCACTGTAGAGGAGGTCGTTGTCCCAATACACCCAGTGGGACCCCGTGGGGTCTCCAGCGGCTTGAGTAGCGGCTTGCTGTCTAATCCCCTCGAGGGAGGGGCAGGTTTTCTGTTCCTGCCGGAACTGTTCGCGGGTGGGGCCACCTTCTTGGCGCCATTGAGCGAGTTCTGGGAGGTGGTTGAGCTCGGTGAGGTCTTCTTGGTCGGGCCCTTGGGGGCCGTGTTCGGGGTCGGCGTCCTCGGGGACGACGGGTGGTGGAGGTGCGGGCCACTCTGGTTCCTCGGTCGGAGCTCCCCCCGCGGGGGTGGAGGCTCGGGCGGACATGGAGCGGGTGGTCGCACAGACCCACTCGGGAAGGCCTAGCATCCCCAGGTGCTCTCTTCGTTCGACGCCAGCCCATGGGGAACTTTCCAGGTCGTTCCCAAGGAGGCAGGACAGTCACTTTCAGCATGCCCGACACTCCTCCCCACTCGAAGGGGATGCGGGCCATCTGGCACGAAGTCTCTGAGTTATCTGCGGACCGGACTGGGCACAGGACGTTAGGAAGGATCTGTTCTGGGGTCACCAGATGGCAGCGGACCGCTGTCACGCTGGCTCCGGTGTCACGGAGGGCTTCGGTCCGGCGACCATTGATGGTGACCCACTGGCGGTATTTCTGGGTGTTGCCGGGGATCGGACCTCGAGGGATCAGGTCGTGGGTACCCAGGCATGCCAAGGTCATGGCGGCGGGCTCCCACTCGGCCTGTTCGTGGTCATCGTCCTCTTCCTCACTTCTTTCTGCACCCAGGGCAGCCGCCGCATTCTGGCGGGCTGGGGGCCCGGTGGTGCCGGGTCGCTGGTTCATCGGGCAGAGGGGGTCATTCGCATAATGACCTTGTCGCTGGCACCTATGACACGTAACGGTCTGGCTGGGGGGCCCCCTCTCCGGCCCAGGGAGGGCGACGTGGAGGTATGGGAGGACCCCTGGGGGACGTCTCGACCCCGGCTCTGGCCTACTCCACCGCCTCGTGGTCGGTGGATCCCCGGCCGTAGTCTCCCATCGTGCTCCGGGGCACTCGGGTGCTCGCCCATCGGTCCGCCTCGACAGCGAGTTTTCGTGGCTCCGTCAATTTGCTGTCGAGGAGGTGCTGCCGAAGTTCAACGAAACAGTTATTGGACAAATGTTCCCATAGAATGAGGTCGACCAACTGCTGGTAGGTGGTGACCTGGCAGCCCCGAGTCCACCCCTCGAAGGCTCTACTGTAATAGTTCACGTATTCCACCCACGTGGTACCGGGGATTTTTTTGCAGTCTCGGAATCGCTGCCGGCACATCTCGGGGGTGAGTCCGTAGCGAGTGAGAAGGGCGGTCTTCATGTGCTCATACGAGGTCCTCTCGGTATCAGGGAGCTCCAGCAAGGCGTCTCTTCCTTCGTTGATAAACTTCCCCCACAGGCCGGCGCCCCAGTCCTTGAGGGGTACTCGATGGGCGGCCATGGCGACCTCGTAGGCTTTGAACCACTGTTGGATGTCGTCGTTCTTATAGTACTCTTTGACGACATCCTTGGGTATGTGCACCTTCGTGTCCACCGGCGGGGGTGAGGTCTTACTCCCGGCGAGGGCAGACTCGTTTGCCTTGGCTTTAAGTTCTATTTCTTTGAGGACGCGCTCGTGCATGAGTTTTTTTTCCTCGAGGGCTAGCTTCCTCTCTGCCAGTTGGATTTCTCCTTCTTGTCAGAGTCGAGCCAGATCCAACTCGTGGAGCCGGTTCCTCTCTCGTTCTCGGGCGTCTTCGGGGGAGAGTCCCGTCTTTGGGGTTGCGGGTCTCCCTCCCGCTGGGTTCCCCTCAGCCTCTGGGCCTCCGTTCGGGTCCGGGTTATCTTCACTCGGAGGTGGCGCCTCGCCGGCGTCCACCCAGGCCTGTAGGGCCGATT
Organism: Lissotriton helveticus; assembly: GCF_964261635.1. Classification (NCBI taxonomy): domain Eukaryota; kingdom Metazoa; phylum Chordata; class Amphibia; order Caudata; family Salamandridae; genus Lissotriton; species Lissotriton helveticus. The sequence continues at coordinate 1,092,552,543 of NC_136067.1, read as the reverse complement.
TAAAGTCTTCTTTGGTGCTTAAGCCAGAGGTAGCGATGCCTAGGTCTTTGCAGAATTGCTTTAGCTCCTTGTGACTGTAGTCTTCCATTTTCTCTTTCTGGAATTCTGTGCTCATGGTCGCAGTGGGTTTCTCTTGGTAGCGAGTGAATCACTCTCTGTACGATCTGCGTGGGCTCGGATCCCGGCGCTTGCCACCAATGTTAGAAAGGCGACCCCGGGGGAGGCAGAAGATGTCTGACTGACCACCCCTAGGTCCACCTCTCCGTCGAGACGTAGCCGAGCGTTACCGAGAGGCCTCCTGGACGAGGGCCCTCTCCTAGGATCGTACAGCAGAGTAATCACAACACTACAAACGGACACCACACAGGAGGTCAAGTTCTCAAGCTTTTATAAGTAATAAAGGTGGCAGATTCTTGGCAGTATACACAGGTGGATCGAGGGATCCGTAAAGTCTCGAAAAGGGGGGCGGGGTAGCGGGACAGTCTAGCTTCTGGGTGGAGGAAGGGATACCCTGCGCACAGCTCTCAATCCTCGAGCTGGGGGGTTCCGAGAGATTCGCGCCGCGGCCGTGCCAGCAGGCTTGCAGGATGGTTAGCAAGGTAGGCCGCGGCAGCACCAGCAGGCTCTCAGATGGTTCAGCAAGGTAGGCCGCGGCAGCGCCAGCAGGCTCTCGGATGGTTCAGCAAGGTAGGCCGCGGCAGCGCCAGCAGGCTCTCATATGGTTCAGCAAGGTAGGCCGCGGCAGCGCCAGCAGGCTCTCAGATGGTTCAGCAAGGTAGGCCGCGGCAGCGCCAGCAGGCTCTCGGATAGTTCAGCAAGGTAGGCCGGGGCAGCGCCAGCAGGCTCTCAGAGGGTTCAGCAAGGTAGGCCGCGGCAGCGCCAGCAGGCTCTCAGATGGTTCAGCACGGTAGACCGCGGCAGCGCCAGCAGGCTCTCAGATGGACGTCGGGTTACAGGAAGGATGAGTTCGTCTGGTGTCGGCCGTGACAGCGTCAGTAGGGCTTCCAGTCCAGGATACAACTGACGTCCTACTCCGGGGCTGGCCCAGATATAGGACGGAGGTCCTTTGATGTCCGGACCCTCTTGCCTGGGGGTCAGAGGGGCCGGGATGATGGTGTCCAGACACCCAGCAGGGGGGTGGAGCCAGCGCCCAGGGAGGCCGGAGGCGATCGATACCAGGCGTCCGGGGACGGCTGGAGGGCCATCGAAACTCCTCTCCCTCCGGGATCTGTCGAGTGGCCACTCGACCGCCTGGGAGGATCTTGGTGCCTCGATGTTGGGGCTTCGCTGGGGCCTGGGCCGAGGCCACGTGGTCGTGACGTGGGGGACCCGAGATGGAGTCGGGCACGGCCTCGTGCTTAGGTCGTGATAGGCCTACGCAGGATCCAGGCGGGTGATGGGGATCCGGGATGGCAGCCAGATCTGTGGTGTTGGGGCGTGCGGGGTCGGGCTGAAGGGGCCGCCCGAGGTCCGGAGGAGGGCTGGTGTCGTCCTGGACCCGCCATGCGGGAGGGGTAGGACTACGCCATGAGGCCGGGTCCAACAAGCACTCTGGGCAGAAGTGGTATAGGCGGAAAGGCGTACAACAGACCGCAACTCCACTCGCGACGAAAAGCGTCTCCGAGCGAGTGCCGCCTTGGAAATTCCAACGCGCAGAACCGATGACATTGCGCGTTCTCTTCGGTGGCGAATAGATCTAACCAAGGCTCTCCCCATTGCTGAAAGAGGCCTTGCGCCACGTGCGAGTGTAGACGCCATTCGTGATCCATCATGCACCGACGGCTGAGTTCGTCCCCCCTGGCATTCAGAGAACCTGCCAGGTGTTGAACTACCAGGGTCAAACCCTGACTTTCCAGCCACTGCCAGAGGCGCAGAGCCTCTTGGCATAGGGTCCACGACCCCACCCCGCCCTGTTTGTTGCAGAACCACATGGCGGTGGTGTTGTCCGTGAACACCTGCACCACACTCCCCCGGACAGAGGTGAGGAATGCCTTCAGCGCTAGACTAATCGCCCGTAACTCCAACAGGTTGATGTGGAGCCGGGGGCCTCCGCCGGAGACCAGAGTCCTCTGATCTCCGCCTCTCCCATGTGGCCCCCCCAGCCCTGGAGGGACGCGTCCGTCACAACTACGTGCTCCGGGTGGGGTAGGGAGAGGGACCTGCCACTGATCCAATCGCGGTCCGTGAGCCACCACTGCAACTGTCTTGCAGTGCCCTCCGAGATCAAGACGTGATCGGACAAGTTGCCCTGATGCTGGGCCCACTGAAACTTCAGGTCCCACTGCAGAGCCCGCATCCGCCACCGGGCGTGACGCACCAGTAGGATGCAGGAGGCCATCAGTCCCAGAAGCCGCAGCGTCAACCTGACCGAGACTCTGGACAAAGGCTGAAAGATGGGAATCAGAGCCTGAATATCCCGAACCCGCTGTTCGGGAGGGTAAACCCGAAACTGCGCCGAGTCTAGAACCCCTCCGATGAAGAGGAGCCTCTGAGAGGGACACAGGTGCGACTTCGGCACATTGATGGAGAACCCCAGCAAATGCAGGAGGTCGGCCGTAGTCTGGAGGTGGCCGACGACTGATTGGGGCGAGCCCGCCTTCAACAACCAGTCGTCGAGGTAGGGGAAGACTGACACCCCTAACCGGCGCAGATGAGCTGCAACCACCGCCATCACCTTCGTGAACACCCGTGGGGCGCTGGTAAGGCCAAAGGGGAGAACGGTAAACTGAAAGTGCTCGTGGCCTACCGTGAATCGCAGGTAACGCCGGTGGGCCGGCAGGACGGGGATGTGAAAATAAGCGTCCCGCAAGTCCAACGCTACCATCCAGTCTCCGGGGTCCAGGGCAGCTAGGACCTGAGCCAAAGTCAGCATCTTGAACTTCTCTTGACGGAGGAAGCCGTTGACGTTCCGTAGGTCCAAGATCGGGCGCAGGCCCCCCCTTGCCCTTCTTGGGCACCAGAAAGTAGTGGGAGTAACATCCACACCCTACTTCTGGCCCAGGAACGCGCTTGATGGCCCCCTTGGCCAAGAGGGCCGCGACTTCCTCTTGCATAAGTTGCAAGTGATCCCCCGACACGCGGTGGAATTGCGGTGGCATGGCTGGAGGGGTCGCCTCATAGGGGAGGGAGTAGCCCCTTCGGACGATCTGCAGCACCTACCTGTCCGATGTGACAGTGCGCCAGTGGAAGTGGTGATGGCGAACCCTGCCTCCCACAGGCGTCACATGGGCCTGAAAGCTCGGACTAGGAAGGTTTGGAGGCAGGTGCTGCGGAGGGAGGTGTGGACTGGCCTCGCCGCTGACCCCGACCGCCGCTGCGGCGGTTTCCACGGCCGCCACCACGCAGCTGGGTATTCTGCGGTGTGTGGCTGGCAGCACGTGTGGGGACGCCCCTTTCGTGGCCACGAAAGGAGCGAAAGGCACCCGATTGCTGGCGCGTGGCCGAGAGGCCTAAGGACTTGGCCGTAGCCCTGGAGTCCTTAAAGAGCTCCAGCGCATGGTCTGCCTTGTCGCCAAAAAGGCGACGGCCATCGAACGGCATATCCAAGAGGGTGGCCTGGACATCGGCCGAGAAATTGGCGGACCTCAACCAGGCGTGGCGGCGAACCGCCACCGTCGTGCCCAGTGAGTCCGTGGTATCCAGTCCACACCGGATAGAGTATCGTGCCGCATCTCAACCCTCCACAAGGGCATGGGCGAGTTTATCCCGGACCTCCTCCGGGTATTGTGGCAGCACGTCCGTGACCGTGCCCCACAGGGTGTGGGTGTAGCGGCCCAAGAGACACGCGGTATTGACAGACCGCAGTCCCAAACTCAGGGACGAGAACACTTTCTTCCCGAACTGTTCGTATCTCTTGGATTCCCCATCGGGCGGGGCCGTCGGGAATGCGGTCTGGTAAGTGGAGGCCTGGATAACCAGGCTCTCGGGGGTGGGATGGGCGGACAAAAAGCAAGGGTCGCCCGGAGCCGGGCGGTAGGGTCTGGCCACGTTCCTAACCACAGGCGGACCCGTGGCGGGCTTGGACCAAGCGCCCACAAGAACGTCACATAAGGCTTCATTAAACGGCAGCAGAGGCTCACTGGAGCTTGCCTGCGGTTTAAGAATCTCAGTGAGGAGGTTAGTCCTCACGGCCGCAACAGGGAGCTCAAGGCCCAAGGCCTTGGCTGCCCTCGTTAACACTACGCTATAAGCAGCCCCCTCCTCCGTAGCCACGGTGGGAGGGGAGACAAATCCAGTGTCTGGCGAGGTGTCAATACCACTGGCCTCCCCAAGCTCATATGTCCAGTCCCCTTGAGACTGGCACTCCTGTGCCAGAAGGTCTTCAGACCCCTCCCAATCACCTCCGTCACCAGTCTCCTGTAACTCAGGGTCAACAGACTGGGCCTCCTCATGGAAATAAAAATCTCCAAAGGCCGTCGGAAGCGGCGCCGGAACGGCGCCGGAGTCGGACCGAAGGGAAGATTGGGGACGGCGTCCACAACGGGCGCCGGGGCGACACCCTCGGGGCCGGCGCCGGTGAGGTCGTGAGGTCAACCGGCGACAACCCGGATCCGGAAGCGGATCCGGTGAGGACCTGCGGCGCCGGGACCGAAGTCGCCGGCGGCACCGGGGCCGAAGCACCCGGCGGCGTCGGGGCTGAAGCGCCCGACCCGCTAGGGCCTCCAGCCGGGACCGCTGGGCCCGAAGGCGCCGCGGAACCCGGCTGAGGAGGGAGGGACTTCATGGCCATGAGGTACCGCTCGACCTCCTCCGGCGTCGCGCCGTGCCCAGGGACCCGAAGTTGTGGGGCAGGCGGCGACGCTTGCGACTCTCTAGAAGCCGTGTGGGCGGTGTCGCCCGAACCCCCGGCCGCATCGTGCGAGCGTCGGGGTGGGTCGGAGGAGCGATGATGCCGCTCCGACCTCTCATGCCTCTTACCTGAGGACTTGGATCCCGACGACCGATGTCCACTCCCGGAGCTGCGGGGACTCCGACCCCGCGACCGGTCCCTCGACCTCCCGTGGGACCAGGACCTGGAATGGCGCGGGGCCGACTGCCGGAGCTCGAGCCGCTTGCGGGACCGCTCCCACCTAGCCTTCGACGTCAGGGCCCGGCAGTCGGAGCAGGTGCGGTCGTCGTGGTCGAGGCCTAAGCACTTCAGGCACCGGCGATGGGGGTCCGTGACCGACATCAGTCGGTCGCACTTCGAACAGGGTTGAACCCGGGCATCCCTACCGGCACCGTTGGAGTCGAAGACTCGAGTAGAAAAATGATCAAAAGATCAAAAAGTTTAGTCAAAAAATGACTAGGGGTAGAGCTTCTCCGGATCTGCGCTAGCTGGCACGGAAAAAAGAAGAACTGACGTCAGCGCGCATGGGCGGCGTCTAAGCACACTAATAAGCATTTGTCCAACTTCCTGTAACAATCTGGAAGTCTTGATCCTTCACAGTCAGGTTTCAGGCCAAAATATAGCACTGAAACGGCCTTGCTGTCGATAAGGGATGACCTCCGCATGTACCAGGATGGTGGTCTTTCCGTTATCCTGGTACTGCTGGACTTATCGGCAGCGTTCGATACCATCTCGCATAACATCTTGATCGAACGACTGACTGTGAATGGACTCGGTGGCAAGGCACTGGACTGGATAAAGAGCTTCCTCTCCGACCGCACCCAATGTGTCACCATGGGTGACTTAAGGTCGGATGAGGTTAAGATCACCAAGGGGGTTCCACAGGGCTCGTGTCTGAGCCTAACCCTTTTTAACGCCTACGTGGCCCCCTTGGCAGATATAACAAGAGCCTTTGGTTTCTGTCCAGTGTCTTATGCTGACGATACTCAGCTGCTTTTTCCCTTTAAAACACTAACACCGGAGGTTATACAATCTTTCCCGAGGGGATGAAAGCCGTATCCCAGTGGATGTCTTCCAACTTTCTTCAGTGTAATGTTGGTAAGACTGAGGTGATGCTTTTCGGCGAGGCTAAGATTCAATGGTCTCCTGACTGGTGGCCGCTAGACTTAGGTCCAGTTCCCGAACCTAAACAAGTAATCAAGAACCTGGGGGTACGGTTGGAACCGGAGTTGACTATGAAACACCATGGTAACACTATAGTGGGATCTTGTTTCCACATGATTGGTCTCCTCCGTAGAATATTTCCTTTCCTACCGGACTCCATTAGAAGAACTTTGGTTCAGGCTTTAGTGATCAGCCGACTTGATTATTGTAATGGTCTCCTAGCAGGTGCAAATGAAGAGGTTCTAGACCGACTGCAAGTGGTGCAGAACACAGCAGCCAGGCTAGTCCTCAATGCCCCCCCCAGATCTCCATCCAAACCACTGTTGGACAAACTACATTAGTTGACCATATGTCAAAGGGTGAGGTTTAAGACCTGCTGTACCATACATAAAGGTTTACATAACTTAGGACCGGCCTACTTGGCTAATAAATTTGTATCATATGTCCCCACACGCAAACTAAGGTCAAGTGAGCAGTTGCTGCTGAGGGTACCTAAGATCAGCAGGACCAGACTGGGTGGAAGGGCTCTGTCAGTGGTGGGTCCTATCTTGTGGAACACGCTCCCACTCTTATTGAGACAATGCTCCGACCATCTCCTTTTCAGGAAACAGCTGAAAACTTTTCTGTTTAAACAAAATTAGCCATAGCTTTGTATGTATGTAACCGCTTCATTCATTTGTTTTTAGAAACTTAGTAAGACGTCCAGATATTTGCTTCCTGCTGTTCTAAGCGCAGAGATACTCTTTCGAGAGTCTATTCCTAGCGCTATACAAATCCGCAAATAAATAAATAAATAAGTACTCCGACGACGTCATTCTGGCGCTAACGACGCCGACGACGGACGCGGAGCCGCAGACTACGCCTACCGACGCGCAGGGGTATTGCTACTGAGGAAAATTATATTTTGCCTTGTTATATGTGCCTACGTGTTCCCCATCCTATGTTATATGTGCATGATCGATATGCGTATATCCCCTTCTGATCGATTAAAGACGCAATTATGGTTGTGTCCAACGTTAATATGTCAGTATCCAGTTCTCGTGAAAGCAACGAGTATTAGGCCTATGTTGCCAACGTTTTACAGTGTGCACGTTAATTCACCACATTGTCCCCGTTTCTAGGCCTCAAAGGGCCCGGACACCAGATTCAAGCTCCAGTCTCCTGAATCCACTCTGAGGAGCGATGCAGCCCCCACCTGCATCCCTGACCCTTCACTTACTTCCTGCCTCGCAGCGCGGTGCCCGGCCTGGCTCTGCCTGCCTGTCTGCCAGGAATATGTTATGCTTCCAGTTATCAGTCCAGCTTTCCTTCTCTGCATTCCTAAGCTACTGAACCGCATAAACAGTTCAGCTATAGTCTAGTCGTTCTGTCTCCAAGTAAGAGGAATACTGTATTAATATTCATAGAATATTCCTAGCACACGCAATACATGTAGAATATATGCATGCACCAGCCTTAGTGTCAAGTAGCCTTTGCCCTGATAACTTTTAGATTCTATCGACATGTACTCCAAACACCAGATACCAGATATGATATAGGTACATGTCGTCCTGACACCGCAGACTTTAGTCTCCTCTTCTAGTGCAGAAGTCATAGCCCCCAGTTCCCCCTAGTAACACGTCATTGCCCGTTTGCGCGCACCACTAGGTTAAAGGTCCCAGCTGCTCTCAGGTAGCCCCCTCCATGTTTCCGCCCACTCATGACATTTCTATGACGTTTCACATCACATGTCTCAGTGCACGCCCTGTACACGCCTTCTGTTTCCGCCCATGTGTTCTTATCTTACGCTTGTCACAAGTTACGCCTACTGTATGTAATGTTTTTGAAATGTCTTACTATATATACGCTGCACTGTTAATGAAATGGTGCAGCTGCCTTCCTTCCTATTTTATTTCAGGCTGTCCCGTTCCAGTCCATTCCCTTTTGCCTGAATAAAGCCTGTTCAAACTCGGACACATCGGATCCTGCCTCTTATTTATTGAGCTATCTGTTATTGTTAATATATTCAAAAATAGTACCGGTAATTAATTATTTATTTACCACACTACGCAAAAATTTCCGGATCCAGTCTGACGCCTGGGGATATTCTAAGGTAAGGAATCTATCACTAACGTGTCTCTTTCAGATACACATTTTACACTTATAGCACACATTTAGAGAAGGGAACTTTCAGAAAATAGCGCATCTTGCAACTACTGTGGGTGTAGGAAAGAAAACATGCGCCTTTAAGGCAAGAGAAAGTAAGAAACTTAGCCATCTGCCAAAGTGTTTTTAGAGGTCAAATGAAAACTTAACTTTGGAAAATTAAGAGCAACATTCAGTAAGTATTAAGAGAAGCTTATGAGAATGCTGGAAGTTAAGCCGTAGGCACTTCAATGGGAGTACAAGACAAAACGAGTAGGACAGAGGGGAAAAAGGAGGTGACAGCAGTGAAATGAATTAAGTACCGGAGTAGAGCAACAGAAGAAAACCATTAGGATATAAATGCAAGTGAGAGGCATCCTACTATGTGTTGAGACAGTAGATGCTAGGCAATGAACGCTCCAAAATGCATGTCTCACAAAAAAGGGTGTGACAGCATGTGGAGGAGAGCAAATAGTATGAAAGGATGGTTAGGTTTAGATAAAGAAGACTACAATCACAATGAAAACTTGCATGATTGAGGGTAGTAGGATTATAACCAAGACTTTTTACGCTAGGGCGTAACTAAACTGAATTACCAACCCTGAAACCAACATTTAAGGGATGAGGCTTACAGAAAAATTACCCAACCATACAGCTTCCCTAAAACTGACACTCAAAAGGACATGATGCTGAAGGAATGTGTTACTTACCCTGAATGCACCTGTTTGTAGCTTGAGGTGCTGTATGTTCACATGCTATGCATACTCCTGCCATTTAGTGTTGGGCTCCTACATTGCAAGTTTATTTTTGTTCGAATAATACTCTTCAAGTCACAAGGAGTCCTCTCTTAGTATGGAATAAGCATGGGCATTGACTCCATTGTTGGATTGTTTTCCACATAACAGGACAGTGCAACTATGGAGTGCTGACCTATGGCACAGTAATGGACGTTCTCTAGGTCTTAATGAGACCCCTCAATTCTTCCTGTTCATTGAGGCCCTGTCTGTAGGTGTGGTATTTAGCAATTAATCTGGCTTCAGTCTGGAGCAATATAGTTTCCAAAGATCCACACTTTCCATTTGAAAGTGCTATAAAGAGGAAGGACCTTTTCATAGAGGAGGATGTGGTGCAGCAGCCAGAGGTGGCGACTCAGGAGCTGGGGATCTGGGTTTGAGACTCTGGGTCCGCGCAACATGCTGTGATTCTGGGAAAATCGCTTAAAATCCCTGTGCCTATCTATGGACAGCGCCTGGATGCCTACTCGGGTGACAAGCAACGATATATACAATTACAAACTTTAAGGTCCTTAATACGTCACCCTGGAAAAAGTGAAGACACATGTAAGCAGTGTGCCGTGGCTTTGGCTTTTAGTACCAGGAGCGATTCCCTTTGTGTGTACTAGGTCCTTTTTAAGGAGTGCTTCCCAAGTTTCCTGGGATAGCCTTGTTCGATCTGTTTATTGCGATGGATCTTGCCATTGTGGAAGTAGTCTTCCTTACAGCTACAGTTCCTGCATATACACAGGAATTGCCCGTAAGGCAAATTATCCTTCAGGGACTTTGGGTGACTAACTGTATAATGGAGAAAAGTATTGCGATCAGTTGGCTTCATGTATATGTTGGTGTAGATGTGACCATCATCTATAGATACCCACATTTTCCAAAAATCAGTTTAGTAGTACTGAGTGACATTGTAATATGCAAGTTAACAGATCTGTTGTTTATAAATGTTGGGTAATTCAATCAAGCCTGCCGTTGACCCTTGCCGAAACAAGAAAATTATGTTGATATAACGGTGCCAGGACTTAATGTTTGTAAGGGACAACTCAGCCTCCTACTTAGTGCTCCACCCTGAAGGCGAATACATAAGCCGCAGTCTTATCTATTGCATGCACTCGTGCTTCACTTTATTTGGCCCGTTTTTCTCTACTTTAAAGCTTTTCTGCATTTTTTGTATAGGACGTATCACTTACCTAGACGCGCTAGCAGAGATCTGACGCTCACTACACTAGATGTAGCACTTGGTAAGTGACAGAGTTAGCATACATCTTGCTATAGTGATTGTAGGCGCTTGTGATTATTCTTCCCCAGAACATGTTAATTGAAGTAGGTCGTTCACCAATCATGAGTTGTGCAGGTGGTCTATTTTCCTTATTACACCAAGGAGCTTAGGGGATTCAAGGAACAGGTTGTCCCCCTCTCCATATACTAACAACAACACAGGACCTGTTCCTTATGGTGGTAAGATTATACCTGGTCAAACCCTCCTATGCTCGCATTAGGATAGGAAAATAGCCCACCGTTCTGACTGATAGTTTTCTAGACCAGGTTCACCACTTTCAGAGTGTTCATTAAAAGAGAGAGCGCTGTTCACCCATTTGCCTCTATCTTACTCTCCCCCCCCTGCCAACAGACTAGAGTGAGTAGAGAGAAAAGAAAAAAGGGGGTTAAGACCCGAGAAAAGTGAGGAAAAGAGTGGTGTCGCCTCACGGGAGTAACACCATGGAGGCTTTGCAGGAAGGTACTCGCCTGCCGCCTAGGTTCTCATCATTAGCGTACACCACTCGAACAAAAATTGTGGGGTGAAAAAAGAAAAGAATAGTGAAGGTGCTCGGGCAGTAGTACCTGCACGTGCACCAAGGTTGGTACACTGCAAGCCTGGACCCAACAGTGCAGAGAAGGGTGACACAAGTGGTGCCACTCTGCTCTAGTGAAGTTAAAAGTGAGCTAGTACTCGCTGGCCCTTTCTACTTTATTCTCGGCTGCGAGTCTGCTCGTATTAAAACGCCGACATGTTTCGTTGCCTATTGAAAAACTTACGGCAACTTCTTCAGGGCTTAGGTCTGTCACTCCACCCTGCACCCATTCACTGGTGTTCCTGTGAAAATAAAAAACACAGAAGAAAAAAGCGCTCTCTTTGTCAGTGTTACTCAGATGGAAGGCTGATTATCTCTATGGTAAATCGTGTACTCAATGTTGAATACATTTTTGAATACCCCTCTATCTAGATCATAAAGCATTTACCATTTCACCTGCTGTGGAAGGCATACCTATACCTCCTTTCTGGTAATGTCTGTATCACTTGTTTAGGTCTGGTCAAGACCTATTGCTGCCCGTATCTGGGAATGTAGACACGAGTCTGATGCGCGCTTTTCCATGTTTTCACCGCATGAGCGCGCCTCTGAGACGCGCTTGCGCAGACGCATACACAACACAGCCCCTGCTTTCGCTTGGCTTGCATGCAAACACGGCGCACACACACAGCCAGCCCCCACCCCCTGCACACACACACGCTGCCGCCCCCCACCCCCCTGCACACACACACACACATACAGACACGCACACACAGACACGCACGCACGCATACACCCGCCGCAGCCCCCTACCCCCTGCACACACACACACACACACACACACAGACACACACCCCCGCCCCCCCTTACAACTAAGCCCTACTCACCGCATCGCCGCCACTCCTGACTTCGGTAGCCACCGCGGGGCTCTCCCTCAGGCATGGGAGCCCCGCCCGCGTCACCAATGCTGCTCTCTGGCACTCCGTGGATGCGGGCTTCACGCAGAAGGCGGAAGTCCCGCCCCACGACCGGCTTCGCGCTCTTTCACTTTCCCTCCCCCCGTCGGCTCCTCGGAGACAGCTTGTTTCTATTTTTGCACGCGGCACTTACCATTTGAGAGCCCAGAGAGGGGTGCGTGTTTATGAAAGATTTGGTTAATCGCTGCCTTTCGAAGAACAAATCTTCAATGTTATAATCGGTGAAGTTAAAAGAAATAAAAGAAGTGTACTTTATGGAACACCCAAGCATTTTCTGTCCGTTAAAAATGTATTAATATGCATTTCGTGCCTTGGTTGGTCCCGGTTGTTACGTTGTCCTGTTCTAAGATGGCCGCGCTCTGTGCTAAGCACCGGTGTGGCAATTAAAGACACACCGAGGCTGTCCCGTGAAAGATGGTGCCCCCGGAGGAGGTGCAGCGCCTCGGCCGGGAGCTGGTGGACCAGAGCCAGCCCTTGAGCCAGCGCTTCCGAGCTCTCTTCACCCTCCGCGCCTTGGGCGGCCCGGAGGCCATCGCCGGCATCAGCGGGGCGTTCCAGGACCCGTCGGCGCTGCTCAAGCATGAGGCGGCCTACTGCCTGGGGTAGATGGGGGACCGCGCGGCCGAGCCGGCCCTCAGGGCAGTCCTGATGGACAGAGAGCAGGAGCCCATGGTGCGGCATGAAGCGGGTGAGACTGCCAGTCTATGCAGGAACTCTGGAATTATGTGACAGGGAAGGACCAGATTATGTGGAAGGGTTGACTAATTTATGTATCAAGAAAAATCATTTGAGTGGCATAATGTGCCACATTTCGTAATAATAACTGTTCATTAATTAGTTTATTTTTTTTGCACATTAACACTGTCAAAAGGAGGGTTCCACCTTTTAAGTACTAGTTTAATTTAATACAGAAATACAGCAAAACGTCACTGAAAGTTGAAGACAACCTTTGCAAAGTGTCTTCTGCTGCACGCAACACACCAGCACATTTTTAATACCTTTTATTTTTTGATTTAGATAGCATTCTTTTTTCATCCGCTAAATATGCAGCAGATGATAGTTTGTGTGGCAAATCCATAATTATGCAAAAAAACGCAGCTTAATCCCATCATTCCAGTGTTCCCGGGTCTAGCCAGTTAATCATTGGGTCTGGTGGCTCACTGGACTACTGCATCCACTACAGGGGCCTGTGCTTGACCTCATGGTCACAGTGAAGCTGTAAGAGATTACCATGACATGTATTTGTAAAGTGCACGTTCACCCCCAAAGGGTCATCTTGGCACTGAATAACAGATGTTGATAGTTACCCAACTCAATGGTACTCATTTTATAGATCTCTCATGGATTAAAGGCCGAGTGGACCTTCCGGGATTTGAACAATCCCGGCGGGTCCACTAAGCCTTTCATCCATCTAAGGGCTATAAAATGAGTACCATTGAATTGGGTAACTATAAACATCTGTTATTCAGCTCCAAGATGACCCTTTGGGGGTGAACGTGCGTTTTACAAATACACGTTATGTCATGGTAATCTTTTATAAAGCTCCCGCAGCCCAAAGGGTCACTTGGCGTTAATGCTTTAACGTGGATGAGAAATAAAGGATGAGGGCAGTAGGCTACTTGCTTTACTTCACAATGATCTAAGCAGCATAAATCACTAAGCAACCACTATTGGATGTAGCCTGCAGCCAAGGATGTGGCCAAATAATGTACGAGTGCCATCGTTCTGAAAAATACATTGGTTCTATCTTTACTATACACTGTGTAGCAGAATGAGCGAAAAATAATCTGTTCTGCCCTGAACGAGGACCATTTGCAATAAAGCATTTGGCAAGATATATACAAGATAATCTACCTCAGCAGACCTGATAAAGGTCACCTTCAAGCCTTGGATCGGCAACCAGCACTGTACGAACATCAGTCTCAATGGAAACCCTGGAACTGTATGGGAAAACTTCCTTGCAGAGGCACAAGTCAATACATGTAAGTCACGTAAATACAACACATGTTGCATTACAAATGCTATACTGGTCACATTTGCGAAAGTTATAACTATTGGCATTGTAAATGACAAAGCTATTAATTTAGCTATTTTCAAAAATAAAACAAATAAAAAATGTGTCACTTACAATACCAATAGCTCAAACTTTCCTAATGCGAGACCTATTGCATTGCAAATGCTTGTTTTGAATACTGTTCCTGAGAACTGCTCCCGTCAGTCTCTGTAACGTATATGGTAGGGGATTAGTAAGTCTTTCTCATAACAATCTTCATCAAGTTCATTACACATTTCTATGGTCTTTGCGCTATTGTCTCCTTCACTCAGCACGTTTTACCCTTACTGCTTATATCTACGTCCCCTGTCTATGTGTACCTGCTCTGTTATTGGATTGTCTAACAGGGACTTTCCCTCGCGCCCGTTTTTCTCTGAGGTGCCTAATTATTTGTTTATTTAGCGGCCGCGCTCAGCTTGCGCAGGTTCTCGTTCCTTCCCCCTTATTTCGGGGGTCACGGTTCGTCACCTTCGGGTGTTTGGTTTTGTGGTGTCGCTGCGGGGTTGAGGTCTTCCTCATCCCTACGCGGCGTGTGTGGTGCTGGCTGGGCTGTTGCGGTCCTCCAGCCGCTAGAGGGCGCGAGAGGTCGTCTGGGTTGCAGCATGACGTTTGATCTCTTCAGACGACTCAAACGTCACGTCCGTATCCGTTGCAAGGCCCTGGTCTGAGGCGTACGCCCGTCTGGGTTGTAGCAGCTGAGGTAGGCTCATTACCGCATTTCTGACGCATTCGCTTGTTGAACGCTCCACCGCCCTGCATTACAGCTATACAAAGAAGGGCTGTGGAGTCAGTATTGCTGCATTTTACGCCCCGTGTGAGTGCCTGTATCTGCCTCTGTCAGGCCACTGAGGGGACAAGGCCCAGACCGGTGAGCGGCCCTTGGCAAGGGGGTGTGTGTATTTTTCATTAGCTGCCAGCAGTTGTCTCCTGGGGCTAGAATCCCTTAAATTGCGGTGCTGCATTACCGCCACTGATTGTAGCTGTCACCCAGCTCTTCATTCTTACGCAAGGCCCTAGTAAGGCTTGTGAAGTTGCCACTCCTGACCCTTTGTTCAGTGTTATAGCGGGCATGAAGTATTATGATGACTATCCTGAGGAGGAGGACCCCCTCGCAGAGATGCCCTGGGGGGAGGCGTTTTATGATGCCGTTGATTCTTCAATCAACAAGGCTGTTGGCCAGGCCATCTCCCCTCTGGAGGATAGGCTTTCACGCCAAATAAATGATGCCTTTTCGCGCCTGAAACAGCGCATAGGCGCCCCCTCTGCCCCAGTCACACCTCAACCTTCAGTCCCAGCAGGTTCCCCTTTAGCCAAACGGCCCAGGGTTCCGGGGGTGGATTCTGACGCTTTCGAGCGTTTACGCCAGGCTTTTCCGGATAGCCGTTCATCCCAACAGGCTGCACTCACTCCCCCTCCCCAGCCTGCACAGACCGTCCAGCCTGCTAACACCGATGCTACGGGGGATACCGATAACGACCCAGGCCCCTCAAGAACCTGGCTCCCCTCCCGCGCAGCAGTTGCCCCTCCAGCCACTTCGGATATGTTGGATCCGAATGATATCGTTCACCCCCGCTCTTCGGAGTGGGTCCCGGGTGAGAAGGTGGCTGCGTATTTGGCAGAGCACATCCGCCGGCCCTTAGAAAAGGAAGCTTGTAATTGCCTAAGGGCAGAGTGTCCGTCCTCGTCCCTCTTTGGAGGGCAAAGTAGCCCTCATCCCTGAAATTGACCCTTCCTACAGAAATTCATCCGGGATCCGAAGAGAGGGATTGATAGGTCCTGATGGGCTTGCCAGGACAAGCTGCTGGATGCCCTCAGCCCAGCTACAAAGATTTTGGATACGGCCGAGGAGGCCAAGGAATCGTGCTCTACTATCTCTCCTGAGATCCTCTCCAACTGGGCCTAAAGAGTTGTCATTTTCTTAGGGAATGCAAATTGTGCCCTCTCCACAGAGCGCTGCAGGTCACTTCTCATTAAAATTGATCCAAAGTTGGGCGACCTGGCTGACTCGGAGTCCGGAGCGGTGACGCAAGGGGGTCTATTTGGCGATCCCTTCGTGAGGGAGCTCGGCAAATTTGTAAATACCTTCACGTCCCTCGACAGGGTGTAAACAATGATCCGGAAGGTGTTCCCCTGTTTTTTTCGAGGGGCCGGCCAAGGCAGAGTCCGCTCGGCTGGTCGGGGTCACAAGTAGGGTAACCAGACAGACTCCGGTCAACAACAGGATCAGCCCGTTTCGGGAACTTTTACCCAACCAGAGGTCGCAGAGGCAAAGGAAGAGGCTCCAGTAGAGGTGCCAACAGTTCAAACCCGGGAGTGTTCACCTTTCTTCCCCATCAAATCTAGGGGGGGCGGTTGGCAAGTTGTTACAAGGCTTGCTTATCCCTCACACATGATGCGTGGGTTCTCCAGACGGTGCGGGGGTTCATATAGAGTTCCTAGGGTCCACAAGGCAACGCTCCCCTCCCCGTCCCATCCAGTTTTTACGTGCGGATTCTACCCTGGTGGATGAAGAGGTCTCCTCTCTCCTGCACAAGGGCGCAATCTCCCCTTCTGTCCGTCACCCCGAGGGATTTATAAGCAACATTTTCTTAATAGACAAAACGGATGGAGGCAAGAGACCCGTTATAAACATAAGCGAATTCAACAAATGGCTGGTATATCGCCATTTCAAAATGGAGGGGATTCATCTCCTTCCGTATGTGCTTCGCCCCAACGACTGGATGGTCCGCTTGGACCTCAAAGATGCTTATTTGGTGATTCCCATTTTTCACTCACACAGGAAGTTCCTGCAGTTCCTGGGGAGGGGTCGCATCTACGAGTTCACCGCGCTCCCGTTCGGCCTCTCGTCGGCGCCTTGGTGTTTTACTAAGGTCCTCAAGCCGGTGGTGGAGTTTTTAAGGTCCAGAGGGGTCAGGATGATCGTGTATTTGGACGATCTTCTCTTGATGGCGTCGTGCCCCCGTCGCTTGGAGATGCAGCTTCATATGGCGATAGCCCTCCTGCAGGACCTAGGATTTGTGATCAACAGGGACAAGTCCCTCTTACAACCGACCCAGTCTCTTACCTTCTTGGGGTTCGTCATCGACTCGACCACCTCTAGGGTGAGTCTTCCAGCGAGAAAAATTTCCAAGATCCATCACGAGTTACGCCGCGTACTGGCCAAACAGCAGGTGTCCCTCCGCCAGATAGCGAGGGTGGTAGGTCTCTTGGCCTCTATTCAGCCATCTTCCCAGGATCCCTGCACTACATGGCTTTGCAGCGCCTCAAAGCGTACTTCATCCAGAAAGGTTTCCCTTACTCCCACAAAGTAAGCCTGACGCTCGAAGTGAGGGCCGAGATCCAGTGGTGGTTGGATCATATGGAAGCTTGGAACGGGCGAACAATCTTCGGCTCTACCCCGGACCTAGTGATCGAATCAGACCCCAGCAGACTCGGCTGGGGAGCGTGCTGCGGGGATTTGTCCACGGGAGGTTTATGGTCTCCAGACGAACAGAAGTTACATATCAACTGTCTGGAGCTTTTGGCAGGCTCTTTTGCCGTGCGGTGTTGGACGAGAGACTTAGTACAGTCGTGCGTCCTTTTGAAAATGGACAACGTCTCGGCGGTCCGGTACGTAAATCGCTTGGGAGGCACCAGGTCCAAGGCGCTCTCAGACCTGGCGATGAGTTTTTTGCACTACTGCCTAGACGGCCAGATATCGGTCACAGCCGAGTACCTTCCGGGTTCAGGACAACTTGGAAGCGGATTTCCATTCTCACCACTTCCGGGACTTCAGCTTGTGGAGGCAGGACCCAGCCGTCTTTGCAGTCTTGAACGATCACTGGGGGCCGTTCTCGGCAGACCTCTTTGCGTCTCGTCTGGACCACCAAGTCCCTCGGTTCTTCAGTTGGAGGCCGGACCCATTGGAGGCGGCCACTGATGCATTTCTCCAGGATTGGAGCCTGGAACAGGGGTACGCCTTCCCTCGGTTTGCATTGATCACGCGCGCCTCGGCACAGATTCGCAGACAGAAGGCGGATCTGGTGCCGATTTCCCCCCTGTGGAGATCGCAAGTATGGTTTACAGTTCTTCTGGAACTTTCCTGGCATTTTCAAATCCTACTCCCCCAGTTTCCCGCTCTTCTCATGAGTCCAGAGGGGAATCCTCACCCGCTGGTGTTAGCGGGCTCTCTGTTTCTCATGGCGTGCCGGATTTCCGGGGCAGATGGGAAACCTCGGCTCTTTCGCGAGAAGCTGAAGACCTCATCTCAAAGGCCTGGGCGGACAGTACAGTTAAGCGATACCGGTATGCATGGGGCAGATGGTCCCGTTGGTGTCTTCGACGGGGTTATGATCCCTTGGTCACAGACGTTGTTGCCGTGGTGAATTTCTTGGCACATCTGGCTTTGGATGGTCTTGCTTACCGATCAATCAATACCTTCAGGTCAGCGATTTCATCCGGTCATGTCCCGGTGAATGGTGCTCCGGTAGAGGAACATCCCCTAGTGTGCATACTGCTGAGGGGCATAAGATTGTCGCTGCCTCCGGAACCTCGATACTCTTCCCAGTGGGATGTCAATCAATTTCTTAACTTGTTCCTTTCCGGGCAGTCTAATCCGTATCTTTCAAGGAAAGAACTTTCCGCAAAACTGGCTATGCTTCTTTGCCTAGTTTCGTGCAGGCGGGTCTTGGATGTCCGAGGTCTGGACATTTCGGGAAGGACTTTTTCTCCTGAGGGAGTGACCTTTACTCTCCTGTGTCGCACTAAGTGCCATACCAGGGTTATTTCATACCCAGCTTTTCCAGATTCTCCTAAATTGTGCGTGGTCCACTGCCTTAAGGCGTTCGAGGAAATGAGTGAGGAATTCCGTCCTCCCGCGGAGGGTCAACTACTTATTTCGCTCCGGAAGCCCTTTAGGGTGGTTTCCTCTCCCACGATTGCCAGATGGGTTCGTTGGGTTATGCAGAAAGCTGGTATAAGTTTAAGTCACTTTGGTGCACACTCCGCTCGAGAAGGATTAGTTACTTACCTGTAATCCTAGTTCTCTTCCAGGGGTATACTCATCAAAGTCATAAGCACTGAATAGTCCCGCCCATGTGCGGGACCCCGGAGCAATAGCCAATAATATGCATATATATATATATATACACACACATATAAATACGCATAAAATAACCATATATATATATATAGATAATATGCATATACATATACATATGCAGCCCAATATAACCATACTAGGCTCAAAGAACTGCCACAATAGCCTGTAAAATCTTTACATTTGCTAAATAAAGACATATAAAACACATTATATGATAATGTAAAGAAGAAAACACTGCCTAGGTTTTCTTTAAAACACACAACCTTTATTTTCAAAGGTAAAACCAGGCAGGATCATAGAGGCAGCTTTAGCCTAGATAGGCTGCATAGTAACAACAGAAAAATCTGGCGCCGTGCCTTTAAGACCTCTGTGAGCCTCCAGGCTCCCATCATGCACCACAGGTGACAGTTAGGTCAGTTCTTTTGGACAGCGTATAACAGTGTGAAAACTGCATGGGTAACATGTAAAAGAGATCGTTCTGATATTAGTCCGGGGAGGCGGGTGGGTGTGCTTATGACTTTGATGAGTATACCCCTGGAAGAGAACTAGGATTACAGGTAAGTAACTAATCCTTCTCTTCCAGGGGATACTCATCAATAGTCATAAGCACTGAATAGAGTAGCAAGCCCATCCCATACCCTGCGGACTAATATCAAGCTCTCTAAACGGTACACTCATAAAGCTATTACCCAAACAAATTCCTCAGGGATGCTTGACCAACCTGAGCATCCGCCTGAGTATCAGAATCAAGGCAGTAATGGCGAGAAAAGGTGTGAACCGAACGCCATGTAGCTGCCTTAAAAATTTCATGAACAGGGAAATTTTTAAGCATTGCTATAGTAGCAGCCTTTCCTCTAGTGGAATGAGCTCTCGGTCTACCCGGGAGTTGTTTACGTGCCAATTGATAACATAACAAAATGCATGACACATTCCATCTAGAAATGGACCTCTTGGATGCAGGCAAGCCCGTATTCAGAGGACCGTAGTTTACAAACAAATGATCAGTCTTTCTAACACTTTTAGTTTTATCCAGGTAAAACTTTAAAACTCTTTTCAAATCCAAAGAATGTAGAGCTTTTTCAGCTGAAGAGCTCGGATTAGCAAAAAACGTAGGTAGTGTCACTGATTGGTTAATGTGAAAATCCGAGACCTTAGGAAGGAATCTGGGATGCGTCCGAAGCACCACTCTATTCGCATGGAAAACGAGATAGGGTTCTGAAGCACAAAAGGCCTGAATCTCGCTCACCCTGCGCGCAGAAGTGATCGCCACAAGGAAGGACATCTTCCACGACAGATGTTGAAGGGAAGCCTTGTGTATAGGTTCAAATGGAGGACCCATCAATTTAGACAAAACCACATTAAGCTCCCAAGGAGGTGAAGGAGCCCTCACGGGAGGATACACTTTCCTGAGACCCTCCAGAAAATCCTTCACAACTGGCATTTGAAAGAAAGAAACCTGAGTAGGAGACTTTCGATATGCAGTAATCGCTGCCAAATGGACCTTAATAGAGGAATACTGCAAACCTGCTTTGGCCAAAGAAAGTAAGTATGGTAACAGTACCTGTTCCTGACCACGAATCGGGTCATGTCCTTCAGCAGCACACCACATGAAAAACCGCTTCCACTTGAAAGCATGCGTCTTTCTTGTAGAAGCTCTCCGTGCCTCTCTTAAAATGTGCATACAGTCCTGGGAAAGGCCTAGATGTCCGTACTGGACGAACTCAGGAACCATACTGCTAGCTTCAGGGACGGCAGGTTGGGATGGAACACTCTGCCGTTCTCCCTCGTCAGCAGATCCGGACAGCAGGGAAGCCTCCTGTGCGGCACTTTGGATAGATGAAGGAGATCCGGGTACCACCATTGGCGAGGCCAATCCGGAGCTACAAGAATCATGTCTGTCTGCGACTTGTACAGTTTCTTGATCACCAAGGGAATGAGTGTAATCGGTGGAAAGGCGTAAAGTAATGTCTCTGACCAGTCCATCCATAGAGCATTCCCCTTGGACCCTCGTTGTGGGTACCTGGACGCGAAGACGCGGCATTTTGCGTTGTCGGCGTCCGCGAAGAGATCGATTTCTGGTGATCCCCAGGCCTGGAAGACATCTCTTATCACTTCGTCTTTTAAGACCCAGTCGTGTGCTTCTGCGAAGTGCCTGCTGAGGTCGTCTGCTTGGACGTTGAGAACGCCGGGCAGATGGACAGCTGAAATTGTCATACCCCGAGCCAGAAGCCACTTCCAGATTGCTTGCGCTTCCAGTGACAGAGGTCTGGATCTCGTTCCGCCCTGCTTGTTCAGATAGTACATTGTTGTTGTATTGTCCGTCTGAACAAGCGGAGAGGATGACTTGAGAGCTGGAAAGAAAGCTTTGAGAGCCGGATGTACCGCTCTGAGTTCCAACATGTTTATGTGATACAGTCTTTCTTTCTCTGACCACACTCCTTGAACTTGAAGGGACCCCAGATGGGCTCCCCATCCTTGCAGGGACGCATCTGTCACCAGCGATCGTCTGGGCATGTCCTCTTGAAAAGGCACTCCCATTATCAGATGACTCCGCTGCATCCACCATCGGATGGAGATCCGCACTGACAGAGGTAGTGACAGTTTGTCTTCCCAACGGTCTGAAAACTGGGACCACTGATCCTCCAGTGACTGCTGTAGAGGTCTCATGTGCAGCCTGGCGTTCGGAACAAGGAAAATGCAAAACACCATGGATCCTAGCAGAGACGAGATCTGTCTGGCCGTTGGTCGAGGATTCTTTAGTAAAGTTTGACACTTGAGGAGAATAGAGGACAGTCTCTCCTCCGAAGGATACGCTTTTGCGTCCTTTGAATCTAGAAGTGCGCCCAGATAATGTATCCTCTGCGTGGGGTTGAGGATAGACTTTTTGATGTTCACGTGAAGGCCTAGCCTCCGCAGTTGATGTATGCAAAACGTGAGATGTTGTTGCAGCAGACTCGGAGACGCACTCTTTAGCAGCCAATCGTCTAGGTAGGGATAGACGAAAATATGTCTCTTCCTTAGGAAAGCCGCTACGACTGCCATGCACTTTGAGACGGTGCGAGGAGCTGACTTTAGCCCGAAGGGCAAGACTGTGTACTGGTAATAACTGCTTTGTATGCAAAACCTTAGAAATTTCCGATGCTTTGGAGTGATGGAGATGTGGAAATAAGCATCTTGAAGGTCTATGGAGCACATCCAGTCCTTTTGATGCAGAAGTGGAACTATTTGATGTAACGCCAGCATTCTGAACTTTTCTCGCCGAATGAACTGATTGAGGCGCCTGAGATCTAGTATGGGCCTGAACTCCTTGTTTGGACCTTTCTTTGGAACTAGAAAGTATCGGGAGTAGACGCCTTGACGACGCTGTGCCTTCGGGACCTCCTCGATAGCTTTCTTCAAGACTAACGTAGACACCTCCTGTTTTAAAAGATGAAGGTGATGGAACACCGACTTTTGAGGAGGAATGGAGGGTGGAGGAGCTTTGAATCTGATTGCATATCCATTTTGCACAATATTCAGCACCCATTTGTCGTTTGTGATGTTTTTCCACTCGTCCAGGTAAAAACGAACACTTCCCCCCCACCGGAGTGGGTAACGGGATCAGGGGAAGCAAGCACTCACTGTTTTTGTTGTTGCTGCTTGTTTCCAGGTGCAGACTGTCTGGAAATACCACCTCTTCCTCTACCAGGACGACGCTGGGAGAATTGGGATCTTCCCTGATTCTGCTGTGACGACCATTGAGGGGTTTGAACCCTCTGCTGGTTCTGTCTGCGATCATAAGGGCGGTATTTCTTCTTAAAGTTGTCCTTTCTCTTTTCGAGACCAACAGCTCTTACAGTATCGAGCTCTGTCTTCATCCTTGACATCTCATCGTCAGCATGAGACCCAAAGAGCGATTTTCCATTGAAGGGTAAATTCAGAATCCGGTGTTGCGCTTCAGGCTTAAGACCCGTAAGCCTCAGCCAATCTGTTCTTCTTGCACAGATTCCATGGGCATAGCCATGCGTCGAAAAATCGGAAGCATCTGCAGCTGCGCTAATCACCTGGTTAGCCACTAGCCCACCTTCATGAAGGATTTCCAGAAAATCCTGCTTGTCTTCTTTCGGAAGTTTTTCTGTAAAGCGAGACAAGGAATTCCATAAAGAACGGTCATAGCGGCCCAGTAAAGCAGAGGCGCTGGCAACCTTCATATAGGAAGCAGAAGTGGCACACATCTTCTTTCCTAATGAGTCCATACCTTTGCTGTCCTTATCAGGGGGTACAGATGATGAAGCCGCTCCTGTTTGATTCTTACGTGCTGCTGAAACGATGACTGAATCAGGCAGTGGCTCAGACCTCAGAAACAAAGGGTCATTGTCCGGAGCTTTATATTTCTTTGTGACCCGCGAAGGAACCGCACCTAAGGATGCCGGTGTTAAGAATTTATGCTCCGCAGGTTCCAATAGGCCTGGAACCAGGGGGAGTAAAGGCCTCGATGATAATTTTTGATGTAAAGTCTCGAAAATTACCGTTGTCTTGGCAGTAGAGACAGGCATCTCGATATGAAGTTTCGCTGCACCCCGACAGAGAACCTCATTAATCGTAATCACGTCATCAATTGGTGAAATCCTACTCGGAGGAGTTGATGACAGTGTTGGAGAATAGTTCCTTTTTGAATCGGTAGACCTTGTGGACGACCTAGTATCACGTCTTCTAGACGATCGATGATGAGAAGACTTAGGAGATGGTGAAGCTCGCCTCCTCTCAGATGGAGACTTTCTCGGAGGAGTACGCTCACGTCGTATTGCAGAGTGCACCACCCGTATCAAAGGTGACCTTGATCTAGCCGACACCGGAGACCTGGAACGAGATTTTGGAAGGTTAACTTTCCTTATCTTCCAGTCTCTGAGCTCCCCCAGCCATCGCGGCGAGATATTAGCTGCTGTAGGTGAAGGGGCTCTTGAAGGCTCTGGAGAGATTTGCACAATCCGCAACTCAGGTGAGGAAGAGGACCTCCCAGAGGACCCAGATCTCTTAGAGCGGTCTTTGGACACCGTTCTAGGTCTTTTTGCAGCAGGAGACGTCGACGACATTCTCTTCGACGTCGATTTTCTCGGCGGCGATCTCCTCGGCGTCGATTTCTCCCTCGGTGTCGATTTGCCCCTCGACGGCGATCTCCTCGGCGGCGATCTCCTCGGCGGCGATCTCCTCGGCGGCGATCTCCTCGGAGGCGATCTCCTCGGAGGCGATCTCCTCGGAGGCGATCTCCTCGGCGGCGATCTTGTCGACGACGAGTGCCTCTTCGGCGTCGACGTCAGGCGCTTCGACGGCGATGCTTTTCTCGGCGTCGTGTGCCTCGACGTTGCATGACTGGGGCTCTTCGACGCCGAAACCTCTACTGCCCGGTTCGACGTCGGCGTCATGGCACCTCTCGACGGCGACCTCGACTGATGCTTCGAGCCTCTCGGCGGCGACCGTCGACGTCGATGAGACGACGTCGAGTCCCGCTCTCTTGCAGTCATAGGCGAGCCAGACCGGGACCGCCTATGCTCATGTCGTTTCTCACCTTGCTTCGACGACGACTTCTTCGACGGCGAGGGATGCTTCGACGTCGATGTATGCCGCGACGGTGATTTCGATGATTTTGAGCACACAGGTACCTTGGAAGAAGATCTGTCCCTCGAAGTGGAAGGGGACCGATGTTTTCTCTTCTCCCCTTTGTCCTTGCGCTGAGAAGAAGGCTTCCTAGAGTGAACATCTTCTTTTCCACTCACGGTTTCTCCTCTGTCATGCAGGGACTGAAGCCTGCTCTTCTCTCTCTCTCTCTCAAAGTCCTACTTGAAAGTTTGCTGCAGTGGTAGCAAAGTTCTGGCTTATGAGAAGAAGGTAGACAAGCTACACAGACCGAATGAGGGTCTGTCTTGGCCATTTTTTTACCACAGGCCGGACACTTAGCAAATAAGGCCGGCATTGTGACTGAAAAAATAGCCCAAAAACAGTAAAAAAATTATTGGATTAGTCAGATAATGACTAAAGACGTCGTGTAAAGATGAAAAAATTAGAGAAAAACCAGAAGAAAGTGAAAAAATATCACCAACTGGCGAGCTCAATGCTCCAGGATCCTCACAGAAGGAGCCGGAAAAAAGAACTGACCTAACTGTCACCTGTGGTGCATGATGGGAGCCTGGAGGCTCACAGAGGTCTTAAAGGCACGGCGCCAGATTTTTCTGTTGTTACTATGCAGCCAATCTAGGCTAAAGCTGCCTCTATGATCCTGCCTGTTTTTACCTTTGAAAATAAAGGTTGTGTGTTTCAAAGAAAACCTAGGCAGTGTTTTCTTCTTTACATTATCATATAATGTGTTTTATATGTCTTTATTTAGCAAATGTAAAGATTTTACAGGCTATTGTGGCAGTTCTTTGAGCCTAGTATGGTTATATTGGGCTGCATATGTATATGTATATGCATATTATCTATATATATATGGTTATTTTATGCCTATTTATATGTGTGTATATATATATATATATATATATATATATATATATATATATATATATATATATATATATATATATATATATATATATATATGTTTAAGCAATGCTCTGGAGCTCGGGCGAGCACACAACCATTTCCTGCCATCCAGCTCTGTTAGTGCAGCCTTCCGATTTCCATCAGTTTTAGATTAAGATTGCCAACGCGTTTCTGGGCTCGCTGGCCCCTTCTTCCTGGGCAGGTAAAAACACGAAACTGAGACCTTCATTGTTCATTTACTGACTTTTATTTCCGGCATTTCCCTCCAATGGGCGTGTCCTCATATCACATGCCCATGGTGCATGATGGGAAGTGAAGTTCCTAATGCAGGTAAGAATGTTATCTTAATGAAGGTTCATTTGTGCTGTCCCAGTTGATTCTGATCATTATATTCATACTCTGAGTGAGTTTACCGATGTCAACAGGCAGGCTCCATCAGCACTTCGGAAAGGGTGCTATTCCTGTCATGAAAAGTTCAGACTGCAGCCAGCTTTCTGTTGATTGATATATTCAGCAGCTCGCTGTGGTGCCTCTACCCCACGGCCAGGCGCCGTGTGAATATGTTTAAGCAATGCTCTGGAGCTCGGGCGAGCACACAACCATTTCCTGCCATCCAGCTCTGTTAGTGCAGCCTTCCGATTTCCATCAGTTTTAGATTAAGATTGCCAACGCGTTTCTGGGCTCGCTGGCCCCTTCTTCCTGGGCAGGGAAAACACGAAACTGAGACCTTCATTGTTCATTTACTGACTTTTATTTCCGGCATTTCCCTCCAATGGGCGTGTCCTCATATCACATGCCCATGGTGCATGATGGGAAGTGAAGTTCCTAATGCAGGTAAGAATGTTATCTTAATGAAGGTTCATTTGTGCTGTCCCAGTTGATTCTGATCATTATATTCATACTCTGAGTGAGTTTACCGATGTCAACAGGCAGGCTCCATCAGCACTTCGGAAAGGGTGCTATTCCTGTCATGAAAAGTTCAGACTGCAGCCAGCTTTCTGTTGATTGATATATTCAGCAGCTCGCTGTGGTGCCTCTACCCCACGGCCAGGCGCCGTGTGAATATGTTTAAGCAATGCTCTGGAGCTCGGGCGAGCACACAACCATTTCCTGCCATCCAGCTCTGTTAGTGCAGCCTTCCGATTTCCATCAGTTTTAGATTAAGATTGCCAACGCGTTTCTGGGCTCGCTGGCCCCTTCTTCCTGGGCAGGGAAAACACGTTGGCAATCTTAATCTAAAACTGATGGAAATCGGAAGGCTGCACTAACAGAGCTGGATGGCAGGAAATGGTTGTGTGCTCGCCCGAGCTCCAGAGCATTGCTTAAACATATTCACACGGCGCCTGGCCGTGGGGTAGAGGCACCACAGCGAGCTGCTGAATATATCAATCAACAGAAAGCTGGCTGCAGTCTGAACTTTTCATGACAGGAATAGCACCCTTTCCGAAGTGCTGATGGAGCCTGCCTGTTGACATCGGTAAACTCACTCAGAGTATGAATATAATGATCAGAATCAACTGGGACAGCACAAATGAACCTTCATTAAGATAACATTCTTACCTGCATTAGGAACTTCACTTCCCATCATGCACCATGGGCATGTGATATGAGGACACGCCCATTGGAGGGAAATGCCGGAAATAAAAGTCAGTAAATGAACAATGAAGGTCTCAGTTTCGTGTTTTCCCTGCCCAGGAAGAAGGGGCCAGCGAGCCCAGAAACGCGTTGGCAATCTTAATCTAAAACTGATGGAAATCGGAAGGCTGCACTAACAGAGCTGGATGGCAGGAAATGGTTGTGTGCTCGCCCGAGCTCCAGAGCATTGCTTAAACATATTCACACGGCGCCTGGCCGTGGGGTAGAGGCACCACAGCGAGCTGCTGAATATATCAATCAACAGAAAGCTGGCTGCAGTCTGAACTTTTCATGACAGGAATAGCACCCTTTCCGAAGTGCTGATGGAGCCTGCCTGTTGACATCGGTAAACTCACTCAGAGTATGAATATAATGATCAGAATCAACTGGGACAGCACAAATGAACCTTCATTAAGATAACATTCTTACCTGCATTAGGAACTTCACTTCCCATCATGCACCATGGGCATGTGATATGAGGACACGCCCATTGGAGGGAAATGCCGGAAATAAAAGTCAGTAAATGAACAATGAAGGTCTCAGTTTCGTGTTTTCCCTGCCCAGGAAGAAGGGGCCAGCGAGCCCAGAAACGCGTTGGCAATCGTAATCTAAAACTGATGGAAATCGGAAGGCTGCACTAACAGAGCTGGATGGCAGGAAATGGTTGTGTGCTCGCCCGAGCTCCAGAGCATTGCTTAAACATATTCACACGGCGCCTGGCCGTGGGGTAGAGGCACCACAGCGAGCTGCTGAATATATCAATCAACAGAAAGCTGGCTGCAGTCTGAACTTTTCATGACAGGAATAGCACCCTTTCCGAAGTGCTGATGGAGCCTGCCTGTTGACATCGGTAAACTCACTCAGAGTATGAATATAATGATCAGAATCAACTGGGACAGCACAAATGAACCTTCATTAAGATAACATTCTTACCTGCATTAGGAACTTCACTTCCCATCATGCACCATGGGCATGTGATATGAGGACACG
The DNA here is from genome assembly GCF_964261635.1 of Lissotriton helveticus. Lineage (NCBI taxonomy): Eukaryota > Metazoa > Chordata > Amphibia > Caudata > Salamandridae > Lissotriton > Lissotriton helveticus. The sequence continues at coordinate 1,092,524,604 of NC_136067.1, read as the reverse complement.
CCCATTGGAGGGAAATGCCGGAAATAAAAGTCAGTAAATGAACAATGAAGGTCTCAGTTTCGTGTTTTCCCTGCCCAGGAAGAAGGGGCCAGCGAGCCCAGAAACGCGTTGGCAATCTTAATCTAAAACTGATGGAAATCGGAAGGCTGCACTAACAGAGCTGGATGGCAGGAAATGGTTGTGTGCTCGCCCGAGCTCCAGAGCATTGCTTAAACATATTCACACGGCGCCTGGCCGTGGGGTAGAGGCACCACAGCGAGCTGCTGAATATATCAATCAACAGAAAGCTGGCTGCAGTCTGAACTTTTCATGACAGGAATAGCACCCTTTCCGAAGTGCTGATGGAGCCTGCCTGTTGACATCGGTAAACTCACTCAGAGTATGAATATAATGATCAGAATCAACTGGGACAGCACAAATGAACCTTCATTAAGATAACATTCTTACCTGCATTAGGAACTTCACTTCCCATCATGCACCATGGGCATGTGATATGAGGACACGCCCATTGGAGGGAAATGCCGGAAATAAAAGTCAGTAAATGAACAATGAAGGTCTCAGTTTCGTGTTTTCCCTGCCCAGGAAGAAGGGGCCAGCGAGCCCAGAAACGCGTTGGCAATCTTAATCTAAAACTGATGGAAATCGGAAGGCTGCACTAACAGAGCTGGATGGCAGGAAATGGTTGTGTGCTCGCCCAAGCTCCAGAGCATTGCTTAAACATATTCACACGGCGCCTGGCCGTGGGGTAGAGGCACCACAGCGAGCTGCTGAATATATCAATCAACAGAAAGCTGGCTGCAGTCTGAACTTTTCATGACAGGAATAGCACCCTTTCCGAAGTGCTGATGGAGCCTGCCTGTTGACATCGGTAAACTCACTCAGAGTATGAATATAATGATCAGAATCAACTGGGACAGCACAAATGAACCTTCATTAAGATAACATTCTTACCTGCATTAGGAACTACACTTCCCATCATGCACCATGGGCATGTGATATGAGGACACGCCCATTGGAGGGAAATGCCGGAAATAAAAGTCAGTAAATGAACAATGAAGGTCTCAGTTTCGTGTTTTCCCTGCCCAGGAAGAAGGGGCCAGCGAGCCCAGAAACGCGTTGGCAATCTTAATCTAAAACTGATGGAAATCGGAAGGCTGCACTAACAGAGCTGGATGGCAGGAAATGGTTGTGTGCTCGCCCGAGCTCCAGAGCATTGCTTAAAAATATATATATATATATATATATATATATATATATATATATATATATATATATATATATATATATATATATATATATATATATATATATATATATATATATATATATACATGTAGATATATGCATATTATTGGCTATTGCTCCGGGGTCCCGCACATGGGCGGGACTATTCAGTGCTTATGACTTTGATGAGTATCCCCTGGAAGAGAAGCAATGGCTTCGAAGGCGTTCAGCTTGGGCGGGCGCCTAGAAAATATCCTTAATGCGGCAGATTGGTCTTCGGACTCTACCTTTAAGAGGTTCTATTTCAAGCCAGTGCTGAATATGGCGCAACTGGTTGTGGGCAAGCTTTAAACAAGCATAATCCTCGCCTCCAGTCCTGACATAGAATGAAAAATTTCCTAACTAACCTAACAGAAAGTTTCAATCCTATTAAGGACTCGGAGGAGGGGATTATCCCGCCATGTTCTCCAGGAGGAGATCCCTCCCCGTAATGCAGTAAATAGCTGTTTTTCATGTTCTTTGCTGATCATTGATTATGTATTCTGTCTGCTTATATCGACTTATATGCAGTTCTCTGGGTTACGTGTACCTTTCCTTTCCAGGTTCTGACGCTAGAAGCAAGATATCTGAAGAGTGCGGATCAGCTGTCATCGCGCTCCGAAAGAGGAGGAATGGACACTAGTAAGGGACTATATTGGGCTGTTTGCCCCTGATTGGACATTATCACTGCCTCTGATTGGTTGTTACCATGTTTGTTTTTTTACTACTGTTTTCCCTATGATTCATGGGAAACGCAGTCTTTTTGGTTGACCTTCATGTTGCTATTGTAATAAAGAGAAGCGAGAAGGCATAATCCTTGCCTCCGAGTCCTTAATAGAATTGAAACTTTCCGCTAGCTAGGAAATTTTTCATTCACACTATAAGGGTGATTTCTGTCCCAGAGAGGTTAAAAATAATAAGCTTACCTCTTTTTGATATTGTTTATCCATCCTGCTAGAGCTACTTCCTATTTTTTACATTCATAGAGGCGTGGTCCAAGCTCTGGAGGGTTATAGGGGCTCCCCCTTCCTATTTGAACGCCGTCACTACCCGTCCCTTGATGGAGGGCAGAAAGGCTTTTAATACTAGCCAGATCACCTAGAGCTCCAGAAGGTTGATGTGGAGTCTGGATACCGCTGGAGACTAGAAGCTTCTGATCTCCACCTCTTCCAGTTGTCCACTCCATTCTAGGAGTGACAGAACTGTCAGATCTGGTTGGGGAAGAGAGATGGGTCTGCCACTGATCTGTTTGCGGATTATTACCCACAACAGCAGATCTTTTGCAGTTCCCTCCGAAATTTGGATCATGTAGGAGAGATTTCCCTGATGCTGCGCCCACTGTAACTTAGGTCCCACTGCAGAGCCCGCATATGGCAGTGGGCATGCGTAACCAGCAGAATGCAGGAGGCCATGAGACCAAGCAGTCTCAGAGTCAGTCTCACTGAAATCCAGGATAGAGGCTGAAACGTCAGTATCATAGCCTGAATATCCTAGAATCGCCGCTCAGGAGTAGAGTCCTGAAACTGCACTGTGTCCAGAACAGCTCCAATGAATGGGAGCGTCTGACAGGTAGTCAGTGTGACTCCTGGGCGCTAATAGTTAACCCCAGAAATGCAGGAGGTCCACAATAGTCTGGAGGTGAGAGAGGACACCTTAAAGGCGAGCCCGCTTTCAACAGCCAGTCTTCGAGACAGGGAAAGACCAGCACCTCTGATGTCCACATATGAGCAGTGATCACTGGCATCACCTTGGTGAACACCCGAGGGGGCTGGTAAGGTCAAATGGGAACACAGCGAACTGAAAATACTCATGGCCCACTGTGAACCACAGGGAACACCTGTGAGCGGGAAGGATGGGAATGTGGAAGTATATATCAAACATGTACAACTCTACCATCCAGTCTTCTGAGTCCAGGGCAGATGAGACATCAGCGAGCATGAGCATGAGCATTCGAACTCCTTCTTAAGGAAGAAACTGAGATAGAGCAGGTCTAGGATAAGACAAAGTCCTTCATCCTTCTTGGGCACCAGAAAGCAGTGAGATTAGCAACCACAACCTACTTCTGGCTCCGGCACCCTCTTTATGGCTCCCTAGGCCTAGAGAGACGACACTTCCTGGCGGAGCTAAGAAAGATAAAATAAATAAATAAATGATTACTATTGGGGCAATTTGGATGATTGACTCTGGGAGTGAGCACCTCTTTATTTGGGAACTGTTCTGAGTGCGGTGACATATGCTATAACCGGTCAAGCTGTGCTATTAAAAAAAGGAGGAAAGAAAGATGGTCCTCCCTCAGTCTGTCACAAGCAGCTGGCATGGGTGTAGTCTCGAAGTGGAGGGAGTAGCCCCTCTGGACAATCTGCAGAACCAATTAGTCCGGTGTTATAGACCACCAGTGGGCCATGTGATGGCGGATCCTGCTTCCCACTGGGTGCCCAAGATGGCAAGGGGGCAGACCATAAGGGTTTGGAGGCTGCGGTGGGGTAGGTTGACTAGCCCGACTTCTGGCTGCCCAACCCACGAGGTCTGGGAGTATTGCATTATTGGCCACGCAGAGGCTGGGAAAACTGTGTGACGCGGTGGCTGGGTGGGTATATATGTAGCTTGGATCCCCTTCTGTGGCCGCGAAAGGCAGCTTTGGGGGTGATGAGGGGTCATGGAAAGGCCTAAGACCCCGGTCGAAGCCCTGCTGTCCTTAACAATTCTCCAGCTCTGAATCTGCCAAGTCTCCGAACAGACGGGATCCATCAACGGGCCTGTCAATAAGCGATGCTTGGACATCCCCAGCAAAGTCAGTTGCTCTCAGCAAGGCAGGGCGCGATAAGGTCACCGTCGATAAAACTTCTCAGCCCAGTGAGTCAGTGGTACCCAGTCTGTAAGAAGCTGGCTTTATGTAGTGTACCAATGTGGGGCACACCATGCAACAAAGTCCAGGCGAGCCTTATTGGTTTACAGGGGCTTACTTTAATAATCCCAAGTGCTCTACTAGTGTTAATGCGGCAGAGCAGCTTAGGCTTATCAGAGGGGAGTGTTGAGCATTTGTTGCACATACACCGTCAATAAATGAGACACATACCCAGAAATAAATTTAGAAAAATAACAGATTTTAATATATAGTTTTAGACACCAAGATCATCGGAATCAGGTAAGTACATTGGGAAATGTAGTTTTGTCAGTTAAACATTAAAATGTTTGAATAATGGTTTTCTGAGATATGAGCCTTGAACATGGTAATGTTATCCTATGGGAGAAACATACACTACATACATACCCTTGCAATAGTTTCTGGAAGGTGACTTTAGGGACTTAAGGTGCTTTGGGGCTATGGTTCCAGAGACCACCAGCAATTCAATTTTACCAGACCTGCAAAGGTGCTGGTCACGTTGGCAGCTTCAAGCGCTACACATTCAATGGGAGGATAAGTGCAAAAAGAAAGGCTGCAAGTGTGGACTTTGGGACAAGTACAGCAAAATTCAGGACGGGGGCTCAGGTCTTGAGCGTCTCTGGAGCAAGGGGACATTCGGTTTACACGACCCTGGGCTGTGGGGCCCCGGTGCAGAGGTGCTTGGGCCGCTTGCGTTGGAGGCTCTCATGGATCCTTGGGTGTACCTGGAGAGGGAAAGAAAACAAGACAGCAGGGCCACTCTTGGTGAAGACCCTTGATGGCAGGTCAGCTTTGGCGGCAGTGGTGTCTGGACTGGACACTCAACAAGCCTGGTTTGTGACAAATGCTCCAGTACCCAGTAAATTGGTGTAGGGGGCTTCTGGAGGGTCTAGCACCACAAAACTCACAGGAGAGATGGGGCTGACCTCTTGGAACCTACTCCTGGCGACATGCTTCCTCTGTGGGCCCGATGTCCAGCAAATCGGACAACCGGGGAAGTGTCACTGGTGCCTGCAGAAGCATGGGGATGGGCTCATCCACCCCAAGGGAGATACTCTGTGGTTGAGGAAGTGCTGGGAAGTCCTTCCAAGACTTTTGGACGAGCTGGGTAAGTGCAATTGTCAAGGATCCAGCAGTAAGGTAGGTTTTGGCGTAATGTTCAGGGTAACTCCTCAGTTCTCATGATTAATACTTTTCTTTGTGCTTCTTCTCTTCCAAGGAAGAACAATATGCTTTCCTGGTATCAGGGGGACCCCTAAATACTGCATTTAGCGGCATTTAGGGGAGTGTGGGGTAGTAGCTAATGTACTGCTTACCCCTGGGGTGACTACATCCCCTATATGAACACTTCCTATGGAGAGCATGCATAATCCTGACCTAAAGTTCCTAGTTTTCCCAAATCCAAAATGATGAAACCCTTTCTTGGCTGTCCTCTTCAGGTGGCCCACCTAAGGGGTACGCGTAGCCTGAAAGTCCAACACGCCTACTGACAATCTAATTTCCCACCTGCTCTGGTGCCAAATTGGGACCAGGTTAGGGGGCGGTGTTCCCTATGTCTGGGGGGGAAGATGATGTCCCATATCATAGGCTGAAGAGGATTTGAAGCCTCTGCCCTTTGTCACATGGTTAGGATAGGCACAGTTAGAAACACTATAAATTCACATGCTCATGCTTCTTAAGTTGCCTTCTTTCTTAGCCAATGACTTTAGACGTACATTTACATGCATGTCTGCAGGATAATATTCTCTGATACTGCGTTGCTTACATTTCCACTTCGTAGGGCCTTGATCACAACACCTAGAAGACTGGTACATTTTCATGGGGCAGCTCTAAGGTGCCCCTGGGTGCATGTCACAATAGGTCTAATACTGGCATCAGTATAGATTTATTGAGACAAAGCTTTTGATACCAAACACCAATATTTTCAGTGTAGCCAGTATGTGGATGGGTAACTGGTAATGACCAGTGCCCAGTACATACCTTAAGACTGCTGCCTGTTCACTTGCAATGCTAAGCAATGAAACTAGGCCTTACAGGGACACATCTGCTCATGCCTATGTGCCCTCACATGAAATGTAATGCACCCTACGTTAGTGCTCGAAGGCGTCCTGTAGCGGAGGCTTACATATAATACAGGCAGTGTACCTGGGCATGGCACACAGGAAGTGTGCCATGTCGTGTTTTCAGAATGGTTTGCACCATTTCACGCATCCTGCAATAGCAGTCTGCCTGCAGTTTTTGTGTGGGTCTCTGAGTGGCATAATGCATGCAGCAGCCCATAGGGATCCTATTTAGTTCCCATGCCCTGTGTACCAGGAACATACAAGGGTACTAAATGTCTTGTGGATTGGAGTAAAACTGAGCATGATGCAGTTTTTAGTGAAAGAGCACTATGGCTGGTTTAGCAGGAAAGCAGTACACACCCAGTCAAGTAAGCAAACAAATTATGCAGTTCCTAAGGAGAAGAGCAAAAGAATGGGAAAACGTTAGGCAGGTCTACCACCCTGACACTATGGTGGAGACAAGGTGTCTCCCATTTTGGGAAACAAGGCCTCGCACACCCAGCCGGGTGTCATGCTTCATCATAGGGCATGCTCCTTGTCAGGCTGGCGCGACAATGCCTGACGGGCTCCTGTGAGGGGCCTTGTGGTGTAGATGCAAGTGAAAAATGTGAAACAATGGTGTGGGGAGTGTTAAAAAGGGTGGTATAGTAGTGCTCCAAATTCAATTTAATCAGAGAGCCCACTGGTCCCAGTTAAAACAAAGTGTGGGCTACCTCTGAGATGATGTCCAGTAGTGGCTACGAGTTGACGGCCAACATGTTTCTTGCCTAGTGTGTCGTGGGATTAAGTGAAAATTCTTCAGGACCAATATATGTATACTATCATGATTCTTTTAATGTTTTTATAAATGATCTGGGGCTAAAAGTAAATCACACTAAATCATTTATAATGAAATGCGGACCAAAAAAATCCAGAACTAGGCCATTTTAATTGGGGGATGGGGGGGGGGAAGAAAATCCCGTATTTTACTTACCTGGGGGTACCATTTGATGTATATTTTAATTGGAAACATGCTTTAAATATCAGCACCATGCAATTTCAGAAATAGCGGAAGGTTCACGGGGCCTGGAAGGCGTCATGTGAAGCGGGGCTGGCACTGCGAGTGTGAGTTTCCCATGGCTATCAGAGTAGGCGGGCGCCATGTTGGGGGAGGGGTGTGGTGGATTGATGGCCATCAGTGGGAGAATATCCTGGTGCCCGAGCGGCTTCATGTGACACAGGGCAGGGCACTGCAAGCGGGAGGCTCCCATGTCTACCGGAACAGACAGTGAGCGCCATGCTGGGTGAGGGGAATGGCGCAAGTAGGGCCATCGGTAGGAAGAAATCCAGCACCTGTGGGGAGGTGCACAGGTAAACGTCCGGCACTCTAATGTAATAGACATATCAAGAAGACATGCAAGATGCACCAACAAAAATTGTTAAAACGATTTTTTCAAATTCCACATGTGAGAGGGCAGACAAGAGACATTGGGAATCCTGTGGTCACTTGGAATGATAAGGTTGCCACAGGTCCCACATAGTATATTAAAAATATTACAAATAGCCCAAACAGTGGGAGCCATCCTATGAAGACCCCGGGAGCCGGGGGTGGGTCAAACCAGGTAAATAGGGCATGTGGCTGCATACTGTATGGAGCCAAATAGTATAGGGGGCTGCATTAAGGAGGAAGGTAGGAATTCCACTCCCCTAGAAGTGATGTCCAAAGGGAACATTACTAAGTGTATTATCTATTCACTTCGGTCCACAGGATATTTTCGGTCAGCCCCATACTATCGCAGGACAGATGGAAGATCCAGCGCTGTTCTATTTTGAAAAGGGCTTGTTTGCACAAGTGTGGATGTGCCTCTAGAATGGTCCTTTTCAGGCTATCAGGTGTGTGGCCCTTTTAGTAAAAATGTGAGTAGAGGTTAGTGTGGCACTTGTGGCATCGGATATTACTCCAATGTTCCATTATTCTGGTCTTGGCCATCCTAGTGTTCATGCCTATATAGTGTAGGTTGCAGGGGCAAGTCAAGTGTAAATGTAATTGCTCGTTTTGCAATTCGTAGATCTCTTTTGTACCCATTTAAATGTGGAGGTTAAGTGCAACTCTTATGTAGAATCTATGAGGTTGCACACTGTACATGAACCACAGGGAAAATGGCCCGTCACAGGGGGGGGGCCCCATAGTGGGCGCTGGTCTGTCAGGTTGCTTGGTCATGGTCTGGTGTGAACAAGGATATCCTTGGGGTTCCTGGTACGTTTGAACACAAACCTCTGTGGTTGAAAGGTAGGTTTACCTGTTTGAAGAAAACCCCAGTGTTTCATTATGATCTTTTTGACTCCGCTTGAGTTGGGAGTAAAGGTAGTGACACGTGTCTTTAGTGTTGGTTCTGTTTGTGTTGTGATCGATCTAATAGTGCCTACCTATTGTTATTCTGGGCTCGCTTTCTGGTGATGTTAATGTGATGTGAGGGGTAGTCTCATACCCTCAGTTTGTTAGTCAGTTGGTCAGCTTCAGTGTTATAATATTGGACAGTGCTGCAGTTTTGTCTTAGGAACTGCCCAATGGGGAGGTTCTCTCTCTGGGGGCTTGTATGCTGGACCTTCAAGCGCCCTCAGGAGCTTGAGAGACTGCTACCTCACAGCCTTTAGGTTCATGGCCCGGGTATCAATGCAGGTCTTAAAGTCGCAGTCTCGCTCGAGGCACCAAAGCAAACAAGATGGAGGTTTGTAACCAACCTTGTGCAGTGACAGGCGCTCCAGGGCTTGAAACCAACCTTCCTAGAGGAGATTCTTGCCACACCTGAACAAAAACTCATACTCAACAAAAGTGCAAAAAAGCTCAGTCCAAAATTGACTGAAGGGGTAGCTCTCTCTGGATATGCGCTGACTGGCGCTGAAAGAAAAGAACATTGTTAGACGGGGACCTGGAGGGTCGGCCGAGCACAAGGGGAGAGGCCTCCGGTGAGGGCCGTCTCCAACGAGCGTACAGACAAGTAACTTCCCCCCCACAGATGGACACCACACGAAGATCAGTTTAACACCTTTTATAGGCAATTCTTTGAGTAAGGTGGTACGATACAAGGAGATCAGGACACGATGATCCTCTCAATTCTAGTCTCTATTAGGGGAAGGGGGTAGCGGGACAGTCTTGGTACCTACAGGTACTGAGGTGAAACGGTGGTAGCTCACAATCCTCGAGCTCGGCGTTCGGACGGGTCAGACCGCGGCAGCGCCAGCAGGTCCCGAAGAGATCGTAGGTGGCAACGGGCCGCGGCAGCGCCAGCAGGTCCCAACGAAGATGGAAGTTACAACGGGCCGCGGCAGCGCCAGCAGGTCCCGAAGAGGTCGTAGGTGGCAACGGGCCGCGGCAGCGCCAGCAGGTCCCGAAGAGGTCGTAGGTGGCAACGGGCCGCGGCAGCGCCAGCAGGTCCCACGAGGATGAACGGTGCAGAAGGCCGCGGCAGCGCCAGCAGGCAGGACAATAGGTCACAAGGCAGGGCTGCGGCAGCGCCAGCAGTCCGTCAAGGATGAGTTCTTCTCGGTGTCTCTCGACTCCAGGATACAACTCCCTTCCTGCTCTGGGGCTGCCTCAGTTATAGGTCTGGCGCCCTTTGATGTCCGGACCCTCGCACGGGGAGGTCGGGAGGTCCGGGATGAGGGAGTCCAGACACCCAGCAGGGGGGTGGAGCCAGCACCCGGGGAGGCTGGGGGCGATCGGCACCTGGCGGGGGAGAGCCATCGACACTTCTTTCTCCCATTAACCTGCCAAGTGGTCCGTTCACCTCCTGGATGGATGGTGGTGCCGGGATGTCGGGGCCCGGCCAGGCCCAGGGTTGGGGTCGAGCCGAGGCCACGCGGCCGCGTGGTGCAGTGTCCAAGATGGCGGCTGGGCCGGGCAATGGGGTTGACGGGGGCCTGGGCCCGTGGCACAGAGATATCCGGGAGCAGGCGTCCCGGAGGGGGACGGGTTGCGGGTTGTTTCTGCGGGTAGCACCCGGAGAGCCGATGTCTGGGCCCTGTCATGCGGGGAGGGAGCGAGCCCTTCGTGGGGCCTGTCCAACATGCGTCCCCCCCCCAGCTGAAGGCGGGGAGAGTCACCCATCCTCTTGGGGACTCTCCTCGTCGAGGCGGAAAAAGCGGGACAGGCCGTCCGCGTTGGCGTGGTCTTGGCCAGGGCGATGCTCCACAGTGAAGTCCATTCCCTGAAGGGAGATGGACCATCGCAATAGTTTGGGGTTCTCTCCCCGCATTTGCATTAGCCATTGCAGGGGCCGATCTGTTTGTACCCGGAAGTGGGTTCCGAAGAGGTAAGGCCGGAGCTTCTTGAGGGCCCATACTACTGCGAAGGCCTCTCGCTCAATGGTGCTCCAGCGCTGTTCTCGGGGCAGGAGGCGTCTGCTGAGGAAGGCCACTGGTTGGTCGACTCCCTCGGGGTTCAGTTGGGAGAGGACGGCCCCGATGCCATGGTCTGAGGCATCCGTCTGGACGATGAACTTACGGCTGTAGTCGGGGGCCTGGAGCACAGGAGCGGTGCACATGGCGGCTTTCAGCCTCTCGAAGGCCGCTTGACAGTCGGGAGTCCAGTTGACGGTTTTTGGGTTGGTCTTGGATGTGAGTTCCGTGAGGGGCCGAACAATGCTGCCATAGTCCTTCACGAACCGCCAATAGTATCCGGTGAGCCCCAAGAAGGCTCGGACCTCGGTTTGAGTTACGGGGGGCCGCCAGGACTGGATGGCAGCGATCTTGAGCTGGAGGGGGGCCACCAGACCGCTCCCCACTTGGTGTCCGAGGTAGGTCACGGACCCCTGGCCTATTTGGCACTTGCTGGCCTTGATTGTGAGGCCGGCCTGTTGGAGGGCCTGCAGGACCCCTCGGAGGTGGCGGAGGTGGTCTGACCAGTGGCGGCTATACACCGCGAATCGTCCAGGTAGGCGGCGCTGAACTCCTCGAGGCCCGCCAATACCTGGTTCACAAGTCGTTGAAACGTGGCTGGAGCGTTTTTCATGCCGAAGGGCATCACTCTGAATTGGTAGTGTCCATCCGGGGTGGAGAAAGCGGATCGTTCTTGTGCCCTGGGGGTGAGGCCGATCTGCCAGTAGCCTGCAGTCAGGTCGAAGATGCTTAGGTAGCGGGCCGCCCCCATGCGGTCAACTAACTCGTCGGCTCGGGGGATGGGGTGAGCGTCGGTTCGGGTGACAGCTTTCAGACCCCGATAGTCGACGCAGAACCGGAGCTCGGGTGTGGTGCCCGGTGCCGCCGCTTTGGGGACCAGTACAACCGGGCTGGCCCAGGGGCTGTCCGAGGGTTCGATGACCCCGAGGGCGAGCATCTTGGAGACTTCTTCTTGGATGCAGGTGCGTACCCGATCTGGTACTCGGTACGGCCGGTGTCGGATAGGGGGACTGTCGCCGGTGTCCACGTCGTGCAGGCACCAGGGGGTGACCCCGGGTGTGAGGGAGAATAGGCGTGCAAATTGCAGCAGGAGGGCCCGACAGTCTTGGCGCTGCTCCGGGGTCAGGGCCTCGGAGAGTTGGACCCCGTCCACTGAACCATCTTTTTCCCCGGCCCCCAGTAGGTCAGGGAGGGGCTCGGAGTCCTCTTCAGCTCCACTGTCTGTGGCCATCAGCAGGCTGAGCTCCGAGCGCACGAAGTGGGGTTTGAGTCTGTTGGCGTGGAGGACCCGGAGGGGGTTCCGGGGGGATTCCATGTCGATGAGGTAAGTGACGGGGCTCTTACGCTCGATCACCTTGAAGGGCCCCGTCCACTTGTCCTGTAAGGCGCAGGGTTCGATGGGGGACATCACCCACACCTGCTGGCCAGGCTCGAATTCGATGGAGGAGGCATGTTGATCGTACCACTTCTTCATGTCCTCCTGACTGGCCTCAAGATTGGCTTTGGCGAGCTCTCTGAATCGCCGGGTCTGATTACAGAGGGTCAGGAGGTACTTGTAGACGTCTGGAGGGGTCTTCAGGGGGGCCATTTCCCACTCCTCCTTAACTAGGCTGAGAGGCCCGCGAACGGGGTGTCCGTACAGGAGTTCGAAGGGGCTGAAGCCGAGGGACTTCTGGGGGACTTCTCGGTAGGCGAAGAGGAGGCACGGTAGTAGCACGTCCCACTGGCGGCGTAGGGGTTCTTCCAGCCCCATGATCATCCCCTTGAGAGTGCGGTTGAATCGCTCGACCAGTCCGTTTCCTTGCGGGTGATAGGGGGTTGTGAATCGGTAGGTGACTCCGCACTGTTGCCATAGGGATTTCATATATTTTGAAATAAAGTTCGTGCCCCTGTCACTGACGACCTCCCTGGGGAAGCCCACTCGAGAGAAGATCCCCATTAAGGCTTGCCCTACCACTGGTGCTGTTACAGTTCGAAGGGGAACCGCCTCAGGATAGCGGGTGGCGTGGTCCACCAGGACCAGGATGAAGCGATGCCCTTGTGCTGTTCGGGGGTCCAGGGGCCCCACAATGTCTATTCCCACCCTTTCGAACGGGGTGGTCACCACGGGGAATGGTTGCAGGGGGGCCTTGAGTTTGCGGCCGCTCTTCCCGCTGGCCTGGCAGGTCGGGCAGGACCGGCAGTGGTTGGAGACGTCATTTCTCATCCTAGGCCAGTAAAAGTGAGTCACCAGGCGGTTGTATGTTTTGTCTTGCCCCAAGTGTCCAGCCAGGGGGACATAATGGGCCAGGTTCAAAAGGAAGTCTCTGAAGCGGAGGGGCACCACCAGCACTCGACTGGTCCCCAGCTCCGCTACTCTTTGTTCGCTGTACAGCAGGTCATTGTCCCAATAGATCCAGTGGGCCCCTGCGGTGTCTCCTGCGCTCTGGGCGAGCGCTTGCTGTCGCAGTCCCTCGAGGGAGGGACAGGTCTTTTGCTCTTGCCGGAATTGTTCTTGGGTGGGCCCCCCTTCCTGACGCCACTGAGCCAGGTCCGGAAGGTCTTGGGGCTGAGCGGGCTCTTCTTGGGTCTGTTCCGGGGTGTCGGTAGGGATGGAGTCTCCCTCCGGAGCGATCGGGGGAGGAGGTGCTGGCCATGCGGGTTCTTCAGATCTAGGGATGGTGTCGGCGGCCATGGACCGGGTTGTTACGCACGCCCAGCCCGGGAGGCCTAACATCCCCAGGTGCTCTCTTCTTTCAACGGCTGCCCACGGGGAACTCTCGAGATCGTTCCCCAGGAGGCAGTCCACGGGGGCATCGTCGCGGACAGTCACTTTTAGCATCCCGGACACTCCTCCCCATTCGAAGGGGACGCAGGCCATCCGACACAGGCTCTCCGAATTGTCGGCCGATCGGACGGGGCAAAGAACATTTGGCAGGATTTGTTCTGGGGTCACCAGGTGACAACGGACGGCCGTCACACTGGCCCCTGTGTCACGCAGGGCTTCGGCCTTACGCCCATTTATGTTCACCCACTGGCTGTACTTCCTGGTGTTGGCTGGTAGGGGACCCCGCGGGATCAGGTCTCTCCCCCCTAGGCAGGCCAGGGTCATGGCGGCAGGTTCCCACTCGGGCTGCTCCTGCTCGTAATCTTCAGGCTCCTCGGAGACTTGCTCTTCTCCTAGGGCGGCGGCAGCCACCTGGCAGGGCCCGGGGGTCTGGTTCTTTGGGCAGGTCGGGTCACTGGCATAGTGGCCGACTCGCTGGCATCGATGACACGTAATGTTGGCTCGGAACCCCGGGCGCATCGGGGGGTTGCCCCGGCCGGCCGGGGGCGGGGTGTAGTTCGCGGGAGCGGCCGGAACGGCGTCTCTGCCCCGGCCCGGGCCTCCTCCTCCTCCTCGGGGACGATGGTGACCTTGGTTGGGTCTGTTCTGCTCATTGGGCCCACTTCGGGCCACTCGGGTGCTCTCCCATCGGTCAGCCTCGGCGGCGAGCTGCCGTGGGTCAGTCAATTTACTGTCGAGGAGGTGCTGCCTGAGCTCGACGAAGCAGTTGTTGGAGAGGTGCTCCCACACAATGAGGTTGAAGAGCTGTTCGTAGGTGGTTACGTTGCTACCCTTGATCCATCCCTCGAAAGCTCGGCTGAAATAGTTCACATATTCTATCCAGGTTGTACCCGGGATGCGGGTGCAGTTGCGGAACCTCTGGCGGTACATCTCGGACGTCAGCCCATATCGACTGAGGAGGGCGGCCTTCATGTGGTCATAGGACGTCATTTGATGGTCCGGAAGCTGCAGCAGGGCATCACGGCCTTCATTGACGAATCTCCCCCATAGACCGGCCCCCCAGTCACTTCGAGCGATCCGGTGGGCAGTCATGGCGATCTCGTAGGCCTTGAACCACTGCTGTATGTCGTCGTTCCGGACAATATTCCCGGACCACATCTTTGGGGATGTGGACCTTCTGTTCGGTAGTACCTGGGGGGCGCGGTTGCTCGGGCACCCCTAGGTCTTTGTTCTGCTTGCGCATCTCTATCTCCGCTAGCTTGCACTCGTGTTCGTACGTCAGTCTTTTTTCTTCGAGTTCTCTCTGTCTCTGCTTCTCCTCTCGCTCTTCTTGGAGCCGTAAGTGTTCTAAGTTCATCTTTTGTTCTGCCAGTTTCAATTCTCCGTCTAATTTGAGCCGTGCCAGCTCTAACTCGTGAAGTCTATTTTTCTCTCGTTCTCGGATCTCTTCCCGGGAGAGATCCGTTCTCCTTTCTTCTGTCAGGGTGGTGTTTGTTTCCGGGGCTTCGAGGTCCCGGGGTCCGGCGGTATTTGTCTCTGCCCAGGATTCTAGGGCGTGTTTGAAGTCCTCTTTCATGCTCAGACCGGTGGTAGCAATGCCTAGTTCTATGCAAAATTGTTTTAGCTCTCGGTGGTTGTACTCTTCCAGTTTTTCCATCTGGAATTTCTCTGCAGATCCGCTCTCTCTGGTCGTCATTGTGGATTAGTCGTAGGGTGAGTTACTCTCTGTACGGTACGCGTTGGTTCGGATCGCGCCGCTGGCCACCAATGTTAGACGGGGACCTGGAGGGTCGGCCGAGCACAAGGGGAGAGGCCTCCGGTGAGGGCCGTCTCCAGCGAGCGTACAGACAAGTAACTTCCCCCCCACAGATGGACACCACACGAATATCAGTTTAACACCTTTTATAGGCAATTCTTTGAGTAAGGTGGTACGATACAAGGAGATCAGGACACGATGATCCTCTCAATTCTAGTCTCTATTAGGGGAAGGGGGTAGCGGGACAGTCTTGGTACCTACAGGTACTGAGGTGAAACGGTGGTAGCTCACAATCCTCGAGCTCGGCGTTCGGACGGGTCAGACCGCGGCAGCGCCAGCAGGTCCCGAAGAGATCATAGGTGGCAACGGGCCGCGGCAGCGCCAGCAGGTCCCAACGAAGATGGAAGTTACAACGGGCCGCGGCAGCGCCAGCAGGTCCCGAAGAGGTCGTAGGTGGTAACGGGCCGCGGCAGCAGGTCCCGAAGAGGTCGTAGGTGGCAACGGGCCGCGGCAGCGCCAGCAGGTCCCAACGAGGATGACGGTTACAACGGGCCGCGGCAGCGCCAGCAGGTCCCACGAGGATGAACGGTGCAGAAGGCCGCGGCAGCGCCAGCAGGCAGGACAATAGGTCACAAGGCAGGGCTGCGGCAGCGCCAGCAGTCCGTCAAGGATGAGTTCTTCTCGGTGTCTCTCGACTCCAGGATACAACTCCCTTCCTGCTCTGGGGCTGCCTCAGTTATAGGTCTGGCGCCCTTTGATGTCCGGACCCTCGCACGGGGAGGTCGGGAGGTCCGGGATGAGGGAGTCCAGACACCCAGCAGGGGGGTGGAGCCAGCACCCGGGGAGGCTGGGGGCGATCGGCACCTGGCGGGGGAGAGCCATCGACACTTCTTTCTCCCATTAACCTGCCAAGTGGTCCGTTCACCTCCTGGATGGATGGTGGTGCCGGGATGTCGGGGCCCGGCCAGGCCCAGGGTTGGGGTCGAGCCGAGGCCACGCGGCCGCGTGGTGCAGTGTCCAAGATGGCGGCTGGGCTGGGCAATGGGGTTGACGGGGGCCTGGGCCCGTGGCACAGAGATATCCGGGAGCAGGCGTCCCGGAGGGGGACGGGTTGCGGGTTGTTTCTGCGGGTAGCACCCGGAGAGCCGATGTCTGGGCCCTGTCATGCGGGGAGGGAGCAAGCCCTTCGTGGGGCCTGTCCAACAAACATCATAAGTATGCTGGGGTGGTGCCCAAAAAGACACACCCGTGCAAAACAGATTTACACCACCTACCAGCGTGCAAGGGTACTACTCACGTAAAAAGTTCTGGAACCAGTCTGACGCTTGGGGATACTTCTAGGGTAAGGAATCTGCAGCTAGAAATCTCTACCAGATATTAAAAACAATGCAAATATTTATCAAACTGAGAGAATGTAATGCCCTGAAAGATATATTTTCCTGACTAGAAACTCCCTTATGCCTGAGCTGAGAGATTAAGGCATCAATAGCATATCCTGAATGAGTTAGCTACAGTGGCAAAAGGTCAAGCATGGCCTGGTTGCTATAAACTAGTATAGAAATGGATTACACAGGGAAGGAAAAAGAAACTGATATAGAGATTAAAAATATCTATCCAAGAGGTATGCAGTCCTTCTGGTGGCCAATGAGGGAGAATGTGCAACGGGCACTGTTGGACTTGGACCTTTTTGCAAGGTCACCCCTGAACTTTTTTTTTGCCTTCCTCCTGTGCTTTTTCTGACCTGTTTTTGTTTTTTTAGGACTCTGGGGACTTTACCACTACTGATCAGTGCTAAAGTGCATATGCTCTCTGTGTTAATTATTGTTATGGATTAGTGATTGGTATGTTTGCCTTACTAGTGAAGTCCCTAGTAAAGTGCACTATGTGTGCCAGGGCTGGTAATGCAAATGCTACTAGTGGGCCTCCCTTCTCCCGTCTCACCGCCCCCACACGTCACCCACCAACTCGCACCGCGCTACCCTACCCCCTCCCAAGTGACCACGTCACGTTCTCTTCCCGGAAGCAGCCGTGGCTTCTTCTAGACCGGCCTTCTTCGCCTTCTGGTACTCTGCACACAGACGTGGCGAGACCATGCCGCTCCCCGCTGATTGACTCAGTAAGAGGTAAGTTCTAGTTCCCTACCCTCCGCACCGGAGCACTTTCTTAGGTTCCTGCCTCTTTTTTTATTCCAGGTTCCTTTAATACAGGCACCGTCGACCGCACCTCCCGTGGCCTCCAACATCTGACTAATCGCAGCTTTCCGCTGCTCCACTCAACGTATGGTAAGCCCCCCTACCGGCCACAACACCGCATTTAGTTAATTGTTGTCCGTAGCGGAGCCCATTCTGAGCTCCCCGCCTCCGTTTAATGTGTTTCAGGTTCCTTTAATCCAGGTGCCTCCAACCGAACCTTCATAGGTCTTGTGCACGGGTCAATTCACCCCACTCCGATTACAGGCACCCACCTCGAGATACTACTCCACAGCCAGGTAACCTCGTAGGCGCTCCCTTGCATTACCGATCGTCTCCCTACATAGACCTTCTACTTGTTCCAGTTTTCACACAGGTTCTCCCCAGACGTGATTCACCACACTCTTGTTGAGCCGTTCTGACCCTTACAGCTCTTCTCAGGTAATCCATTTCACCTCTCCCCGCCGACTCCAGATATTGCCACTCAACCTCACCGATCTCTGCCCTTCCTCAGCCCGACTCTGCTTGTTGGCTCCCTCACCCCACAGGTGCTCCCTAGACGAGAGTAGCACAGCTCTTCCTGAGCTGCCCTGCACCCCACGGTTTTCACTGTGCCCCCCGTGCTAATCCAGACGCCACATGCCTATTGACCTCCTTAGGCCCAGTCTGGTTTCTCCAACGACCATTGGGGCATGCATCGCATTTCGACCTCCCCTTTCCACAGCCCACGCCCTGCCACCACCCTGCATTCTCCCCTTGCACCAGAGCCCCTACACCTTGTTCCCCACTCCTATCAACCCACCCCTTGTACCCACCTACTCACCCATTCTCCTTACCTACTCATCCAGAGTCACATAGTCACATAGCCCCATGCACCTTTTTACTACCCACTCACCTACATAGCCTCTCATTTTCTTCCTCTGGTCAACGCACCCCTTGTAGCCCACATCACCGCTGGTCCCTCGCTTACGCGCCTGCCTTCCTCCCTCCCTTCCCCCTACCCTTCCCCTCTTCCTTTCCTTCTTGTACAGCACTGTTTTCAAATTACAACCAGGTCCTAAAGATGATCCTGACGAAAGAGGATCGAAACGCTGTCGACCGTTCAGCGCAATAAAGGTGCAGTCCCCATTGTGGCTAGATCCAAATGACTTCAATTTTACCAAAATTTTCGCTTTGTAATTTATTTTCAAGCCACAATTATCATTTGTTTCACTGTATATATTCAAGCACTTTGACACCATGTGGCGTTCCTGCTGATCACAATTGTCACTTGCGTCGCCACTCCCTGTGTCACCTTCACATGTTTAGCACCGAGTCCAATTCGGGCTGTTTTGTTATTTATTGACGTACAGTGCTGTTACAACTGTATATCCCATGTTTTCTCTTTCCTTTAATTATACGATGCCATGAGCATGTTTCAAAAAACATTTGAGTCTCCTTGTTTCTGTGCGCATAATACTTTCAGTATACTTATTCAAATTGCCTTTTAAATAACACCAGTTGAGATATTGTTGTTTATTTTCATGTACCTACCCTAATCTCAACGCGGCTTAAGGGTTACACTCCTGTAGTCTTGTACAACACTAGTGGGCCTGCAGAATTGTGCCACCCACACCAGTAGCGTTAAAGAGAGAACTCTGGCCTACCACTGCAGTGCCTGCGCGCAGTTTGTTAAACTGCCATGTTGCCCTGACAAATGCACCCACTTGCCAGGCCTTACTCTTCCCTTTCTATGCACATTTGACATCCCTATGGTAGGTCCAAGGTACCCCCTGGGCAGGGTGCAGTACATGTGAAAGGTAGGACATGTCCTAAAGTGTGTACCATGTCCTGACAGTGAAATACTCTCCATTTCGTTTTTCACTGTTGAAAGGCCACCTTGCCCATAGGACAGAATGGGGAGGCTGTGTAATATGTTTTCCAGCCTATCTTCCCAAAGGCTTAAGATGGAGAGGTGAAAGTTAGTGTACCTGAACTCACAATGTAATAACACATCTTTTTGTTAAGGTGGTTTTTGCATTGTGTGTTTGGAAATCACTCTTTTAGAAGTGGCTGCGTTTTTGTGTTCTAACAATTCTGATTGTCTCTGCCTGGTTGTGGATTGACTGTCTGGATTTGAAAGTGATAGGATCTGGGGAACGTCTTGACCCAGGGGAGGAGGTGAGACAGCAACAGGCTGACCTGCATCTGGAGTATAGGGGGAGGAGTAGCCCCTAGAGGTGAAGAGGCCTGGGTTGTTGCCATAAAACAATGTTCCCATCTCCTGCTGAGTGATTGAGAATCCAGACCCCCACTAATCAAAGGAAGAAGGTGTCACTGGCATAGGGGCACCCAGAACTAGTTCGAACAGGGGTCTGTGCCCCCCCTGAACACAAAGACTTCAAAGACATTTAGGGGTATAACTATGAGAGCTGAAGCCCCTGAACTTTGGAAGGGAGAAATGGATTTCTCAAGACTGAAAAGGATTGAACCTACTTCGTGGTCAAGAGGAACCTCTGCCAAGGAAGAAACAGCTGAAGAGACTGAAGGAAGACTGACCTTTGCTGTGCGTTCTGGGGCTGGCCTGCGGCTTGCTGCTTTAACCAAGGGGAGGCTAAAGGGACTTTGCTGTGTGCTGTGCCCCCCTGCTTGTAAGGACTTTGCTGTGTGCTGTGTCCGGAAGTAACTTATCCCCAAGGGCCCGAGGTGAGCTGGCTGCCTGTTGCGGAAACTTAGGAACACAAAAGTTTCCAGGAGAGTCTCAGCGACGCTGAATGCATGTGCTTTTTGCAACTTGAGACCCTCGTAAGAATTGCCCTGTGATCGTGGGCAACTGGAGTCCAAGCGAGTCTCAGCGACACTGTGTGCATATGCTTTTTGCAGCCTGCGCCCTTCGTGAGGATTGTCCTGTGATCATGTGCACCAGAGTCTCAGCGACGCTTTGTGCGTGTGCTTTGTGCAGCCTGAGACCTTCGTGAGGATTGCCCTGTTATCGTGCACACCCAGAGTCTAAGTGAGTCTCAGCAACACTGTGTTCGTGTGCATTGTGCAGCCTAAGACCTTCATTAGGATTGCCCGGTTATCGTGCACCAGGAGTCCAAGTGAGTCTCAGCAACGATGTGGGCGTGTGCTTTGTGCAGCTTGAGACCTTCGTGAGGATCGTTCTCTTATTGTGCGCACCCAGAACTCAAGCAAGACTCAGCGACGCTGGGAGCCTGTGCTTCGTGCAGCCCAAGACGTTTGGTAGGATTGCCCTGTGACCGTGCACCCCCGGAGCTCGAATGAGTCCCAACAATGCTGTGTGCGTGTGCCTGTTGCAGCATGAGATCTTCGTCATTGCCATCGACCCTGCATCCCCAGAGGAGCTGTGCCGCCGGTCCGAGCGTACCTTTTGCCAAGGAGGGACCTCGAACCATCTTCGTCGTTTGGGTGGGTGGGGGCAGAGTTCCACTGCCCAATTCTACAAAGTCGCATCGGAGGCCCACATCGCGAGGAGAGGAGAGCGAGGTCGCACACCCCAAGTAACGCTCATCGAGCGTGATTGTGTCGCCGCCTGGGGCGGGGTGCGGGCTCGGAGAGAAACGCTCTCGGCCTTTCGCATTCTCGCAGCACAAGCCTCTGCTCAAGCTCACATCGCGGCCCGTACTTGCCGAGGAGTGGCAATACCGGGGCCAGAGAGTGGAGCTACACTTTGTGTTACACCATACCCGTGTTGGGGGCATATTTTGGCAGTAGCTGACCACGAGTCAGCAGGAGTGGCCGGAGACGGTCCCGAGCACCGGGATCGGTGCTGGAGTACATTATGTTGGCAATACGAACTACCTGAGTGTTGCATTACGCATTACATCATTTTGGTATTACGAACTGCCTGATTTGTGCATCACGCATTGCATTATTTCTGCACAAGAAACTGCCCGATTGTTGCATTACGCATTGCATTATTTCTGCATAACGAACTACCCGATTGTTGCATTACGCATTGCATTATTTTGCATAACAACCTACCTGATTGTTCCACTACGAATTGCATTATTTTGGCATTAGGAACTGCCTGATTGTTGAAAAACGAACTGCATTAGGTGTACATTGCGAAGTGCCTGAATCTTGCATTACCAATTGCATAGCATTGCATTAGGACTGCACTGGATCATCTAGAATTGCTCATTAATTCTGCAAGACCCCACAAGGGCTTGCTGACCTAATAACCGGCCAGGTGAAATATTACAAATGCGCATATGTTGGATTTTTATTGTGTGGTCTCATCGTATATCTTTTTATATAAACATATACTTGTTTTGTTTTAGGAAACTTGTGTGGAGTCCATTAGTGGTGTCATCACTGGGTTACTGAGAGCAGGGTTGCAAATACTTTACACATTTACCTTGGAGATAAGCCTGGCTGCTTGTGCCAAGCTACCGAGAGGGTGAGCAGGGATTATCTGTGAAGGTGTCCTTCCTTCTTTCCATGACTTAGAAGCAAGGGTCCCTATTTGGTCTAAGGTACCTAGCTCAGCAAACTAGAGACCCCCAGTTCTAACAGGCACTGAGTGGGAGGTAGAATGAGGACTCCTCTTGGAAGATGTGTGGTTTTATTTCTAGCCTACCTTTACATAAAGAGCTTAGAACTACATTTAAAAAAAGCAATACTACTATTGTCGTTTTCAGCTATATTTCTCCACGGACATGATCTAAATAAATAAGTCTCTAACAGGTTCTTCTAGATGTTCCATGACTCAAGCTTCTCTTACTCCTAGGACTGCTACTTGTGGAGCTCTTTCAGCTTATTGAGGTTAGTTATGCTGCAAGCTAAACCTGGTCATCAATAGGAACTTAGAGGTAAGCCTTCCTCAGATTCATTTTTGCTTAGAAAATAGTATCTTACTAATAGTGACGCCTTTCTCATCTTTTATTACATTCTTGCGACTAGGATGCAAATAATGAGAAACTGAATCTCACATAAGCCATCTCTTTCCCTATGGAAGAAAGAGGTTGTCAGTCCGATTCAATTTGATCATCAAATCGTGGAAGGGCCCAGGTATGAAGTGAAAATATGTTAATGTTGATGTTGTGGGATTTTGGGGACCAATTTTGTGAATGCTTAGGGCTATTAACAAGCAGTATAATTGGAGTTGAAATAGTCGTGTTTAACTAAGATCTCCATTCTGTTCCAAGGCAGCTAGTGCATATAACATGAATGAAAGTATTCTATTTCTACTCTAAAAGACAACTCCCCATGATTGAAAATGTTCTAGTTCAAGATTGGATCACCTCGGTTGACAAATTGGCCCCGGCTAGTAAAGCTGGTTGCCTGAATGCTAAATGTCAGGTATGAGGGTATTATAACAAGCATTTGCAATGCAATAGGTCTCACATTCATGCAAGTTTGAGCTATTGTCATTGTAAATGACAATGCCTTTTATTTATGTTTTGGGTTTTAAAACAAATAAAAAGCATCGTCACTTACAATACTAATAGCTTAAGCTCTCACACATGCGAGACCTATTGCATTGCAATGAAGGGCCTTCCCGAACTCATGTTAGTTTGAAAATATAAGAGGACGAGACCGGCCTGCGACATCCTAGTAATAAATAGTGCAGTGAAGAAGATGTGTAAGTGTTGTAAATTACACAGACACAAAGTGTGAAGTGAGAGTTACATACAATCCGAGCTATAAAACCTAACCAAGCGCTCCAACACCTTTCGCTCTCTGATTACACTGTCACGGCTCAGAAGGAAGAGCGGGGAGAGGGGGCAAAGTTCCTGCCCTTTCCGTGATTTGAGTGTGCAATGTGGCATTGCGTAATGTCATTGCTATCTTTGGCCTAATAAAAAACACTAAAAGAAATAATTCCCTTGACTAGATATCACATACAAATTAGTTCTATATGTCCAACATTGAACATGTTTGTTACAAATTGTATTTATTAAAAAGATTAAAGTTTCTGTTCACAATCTATTCATCAAAATATCAAATTACATAAACATTAGCACATAGTACATATTAAAATCATTACTTTCTCCTTTCGAGACACATACAGTGTCACGAATATGAAGGCAGCATTTACGAAATACAATGACACAAGCCAATGAGAAATATGGGAGGGGAGGGTGCTGCTTCTCTCCCATACTCTACTACAGCAGTCTCGCAGAGCGAGCAGTGCATGCGCGCTGCCGCTAGGCTCGACCTAAAAAAAGAAACAGATGGAATGCGTAATGGATTACATTATGTAATTCAACAGTAGTTGTTTCAGCCCACCAAGCTGTCACACCATTTGGGAAAAGGTGAGACTTCAATAATTTACTTGCTACCCTCTATGATGGAAATAAATCATAAAGAGCACGAGTGCCATGCTCATGTATTAGGAAAGTAAAATCTACAGTAATCCAGAGACCTTTTATATGTTTTGGAACCAACTATATAGCACCCAAGAAAACGCCTTTCTCTCATAACAGCTCTGAAAAGTTCTAAAAATTAGGATATAGGCATAATTAGAGGAACAATTAGCACAATGCCCTTTATTTTGAATCATCATTGATGGCACTGAAAAGTTCTCTGCATGGTGACGGATGTGCACTCCTGCCCAGAGTACCACAGCTGTATAGTGATCTGGATCCCTGGTACTGAGTTTTTAGAAATGAGCAAACCCAGATTATGCATGGGCACCATCACCTAGGCCTGTCCCACTGTAATGTTGTCTGCGTAGACCAGAAGAAGCGCACCCAGTGCTACCCTCCTGAATGCAGAGGCCTCCTGCCCTCACTTGGAGTTAAAAGAGACAAGCACAATGGTGGTGGCAACCTGTATTGAGATAAATAGAATCAGTTTTATAAACAGGCCTTTTTACCTGCATCACTGGAGCGGGGACTACTGACTCACTCGCATCAAGTTCTGTGACTGGGCACTTAGCAAGGTAAGTTATAGTGTGCACAGAGTCCTGTGTATCCCCAGAGGTATAATAGAGGCTAAATTAGATAACCACTAATAGCTCTATTGGTGGTAGTGTGGTTGAGCAGTTCAGCTTATCAGTGTGTATTAAGCATTGATTGTATTCAACCAGACAAACAAATGATGGCACACACACAGAGACTGAACCTAGACCAACGAGGGAAATATAGAAATGGTATACTTATGTTTTATTTATTTCTAGAACTAAGCAGAACTTGGCACAGGTAGGTGAACTATACTTTCAGATGCAAGGCTGTACACCGAAATGCACCTGTAGATGAAATTAGTATTGTTAAAGGTTTGTATTTTCTTTAAAAACAGTTCAGAATGCTTTGAAATTACGTTGGATTACTTTTGCATTATTTTTCCATTACATTGACTACTAGGGGGTGATAAGCCTAGATATCACATTTTGGGCCCTACAATAGAGGGGTAAGGAAAACAACTTATTTTTGAAAGAACAGTTACTTTTGTTCCATACAAAAAGCAGGTCGACATTTAGAACATTTTCAGATGAAAAACTACAACATGGGTTCCTATGGAGAAAAAGAATGTTATTGGTTTGCAGTTAAGCAAACAACTTACACAGCTGGGGGTTTGGGGTTAGAACCATGGTTCAAGGAGGCACTCTAGTTGCACCACCTGCTACACTAGGGTGGCCAGGTGCTAAGTGCAGAGGCCCAATGTTAGCGAATGGGGCTAGGGGACCTTTGGTTGGGGGCTGCTCATGAGCAGGCCACTTGGCTGTTGGAGCAAAGCTCCTGGGGTTAAGATCAGCACTGCAGGGGTCGACAATCAGCGTAGGAGTTGCACCACCAGTGGCACGGATATGGCCGGATGCAGGGTGATAGGGAGACATCTCCTGTTTGGAATAAATGCTGCAGGTTCGGTAAGAGGCATCCTGAGGGAGACCACAGGGAAGAGAGGTAAGGTGGATTGTTGGAGGATGTTTCGGCCACCAAGTACATGTGGCATCCGGTACAGGGGTGTCTTTAGGCGTCCGGTTTTCTTACCAGCTCCGGTCGCAGTCGGAGTGGACCGCAAGTGTTGGGTAGAAGATCGATGCAGATCTGGGGTCAAAGGATCCCAGGTCAGGATCACTGGGGAGACTGCCTTGTGGTGTTGGGCCACTCGAACTCAGGCTATGAGAATCAGGTGCAGAACCGCTGAGCCGTCTGGATCCAGGGTCTAAGTTGGAGTCTTTAGTTTAGCGAATCCAGTGCTCACAGGAGACAGAGCCTTTTTGGTGAAGGCAGTTCAGGTCCACTGGGTCTTGGATGGCTGCTGGACACATCAGGATTTCGCTGGGTGCAGGTTCGAGCCGGGACAGGCCGGTAGTGCTGGGGCCAATAAAGTTGGTGTCCTCTTCTTCCATGTTCAGCACAGCTCTTTGGTCCTTCTTTCTTCTTCTTGAATCTGAGGAGGCAAGGTTCAGGGTCGCAACTAAATACTACATTTAGGGGTGTTACAGAGTGTGCAGGTTGGAACCAATGGGTCCCTTCCTTGGGGTGAGGAGACCCCCTATTATGCCACCATTCAGGAGGGGGGCATGAGCCTCTCTCTAATTGGCTGTGTCCACTCATCGTTAAGGGCTGAAGGGGATGGAGTTGTGGGCTTCACCTTGCCTCCCCCACCCGAGTGGTGAGATTGGCAAAGACGGACACACCTCTCCTCCTAAATTGGTTTTCCAGCTAATTCTCCCGCCTAAAATGGGGGGTCAGAACTGGTGAGAGCCAGTTGCTGGGGGCAGCAAAAGGCAGGGTCAGCTAACAAAAACGGCAGTACTTTGAAGCTTCCCCATCGTGGAAAAAGTCCATCCTGGGTGAGGAGGTATAACACCTCTAACCAGGATGGGATTTGTTTCTGGAGCAGAGGCCCTCTATCCAGGGGCCCAGAAAGCTGTCTGGTGGTGGCAAATGGCTGGTAGCTATTCAGGAACCACACCAGGGCTGTTCGTGTTTTAGGGGCATCACTAAGATGCCCGCTGAGTGCATTTTACATTAAAACCCACACTGGCATAAGTGTGGGTTTAATGTGCTGAGAAGTTTGCTACCAACCTTCCCAGGTTTCAATAAAGACATTATGGAGCAGTGGAGTTCGTATATACCAACTGCCAGACCATATACTCTTTAAGGCTTTACTGCACTTAAAATGTCTAAGAATGGATTTAGAAACTGAAGGAGGACAGTGCTTATGAGACTGTACACTCACCTGTGGTCTAGTGCACCATGCTAGAGGAGTGACTTACCTAGGCCAAAGGCAGTTGGTTGCAGACATGGCACACAGGGATGTGTGCAGTGCCAACTTTTCACTTTGTTCTGAACCAAACCACGCTTGGCAGTGTGTGGGTGTAAAGACGCAGGGTAACAAAGGGTGGCACAATAGGTGCTGCAGCCCTTAGATGCCTTCCCTGGTTATAGTGCCCTTGGTACTCGTGGTACCTATTACAAGGGGTTTACCTGTGGCCAGAGATGTGCCAATTGTGGCTACAAAGGTACAGTTTTGGGAAAGAACACAGGTCCTGGGAAACTGATTTGGTGGAGACCCCAGGGACATCAAGTCAAAGTGCATCAAATGTCATACAAAAGTGGGGGGTAAACATGCAAAAAGGGGCACTTTCCTACACCCCAACAGGAATTTCAAAAGCCAGACACTGAACCAACAATGTTACTAGGTCTAGACTGTAACGGTGGGAGCATGAACTCCATACTTTGTTGACCAGTATTATCTTAGGAGAGGGAAGATAAGCAAGACACTAACATTTTTAATTTACTAACGGTTCAATTAATTAAAATCATTAGAGTAAAAGAAGCAAACTTAGTTAAAACCAACCCCCCTCCCCCAACCCCAGGTCCCTCCCCTCCCCTTTAATGTCTTTAGCCTTCTGATTGGCCCTTAGCATATTTGTGCAAGTTCTCCATGTTAGATAATACAAATAAATACTGGAACTTTTTCAAATCTGGTTTGGAAGTGGGCCTTTGAGTGAGGGAGGAGGACCCCCCTTAATGCCTGACAGGGACCACACTGCATCCTTCAGCGTGTTGTTTAATGTGGCATCCCACTGGCGAGTGACTGTCCAAGGTCTGTCACAGAAGCGACATTACCATCTAACGCCATCTTTCTGCCGTTCCTGATTAGATGCGTGAATTTCCCAAGTCTTGCAAGGTTTATTGTCTTTGATTTGGTGAAGCATAAAGCAGAGGCCGCTCTACAGGACCTTACCCCATTAGCTATAAATATCAGGCAGAGAATGCGGCAACGTTTGTTGTTCAGTTTAGGGCAACAGCACAGGAGGTGCAGTCAAGATTCCTTGGTAAAGGAACATAGCCTACACTCTATGTTATCCCCCTTGCGTGCCCCGGCTGGGTTGAAATCAGTGATGCTTAGCGAGATAAGTCTTGTGTAGAGTATTTTCCTGCGGACTTGTAACGTCAAGGCCTCACTTAGATAGGGTTGGGATTTTCGCGTAATATAGGATTTGTCGAAAGTCTCTAAAATCGAGCTAGGGAAGAGGGCATCGATATTTTGAGCAAAGGATGTTTCCGGAACTTGTTTGTTCACTGCTTTCTTCCAGGCGGAAAAGGGGAATTTCTGCTAGTTGAAAGCTTATTGCCTCAATCCTCAATGTGTTTATGCCTTGACCAAGGCAGACGTGCCAGCCTGAACCTGTCTCCTCAAAAACAGACCTCAGCTGGCATCTGAGTGAGTCCACTGGAGCCCTCAAGGTGCTACGGTATAGCTTTATCAAGTCCCCCTGGCATATCAAGTCCGGCCTCCCGAGGCAGAGCTTCAGTTTCAGTTTCAGTTTTGAATTTCGGGCTGATCGCGGAATGAGCACCACTGATTTGTATGCTTTCGCTTGGGTTATATTCAGGAACCTCTCCAGCGATCCAGGGAAAGCCAAATGCTCATAGCTGATGGCTGACAGCAATTTTGCTTTTAGAACAGTCAATATCAGCTCAGCTGATGGACTTAGCAGATGGTAGCTCAGTTGTTTTAACTAGTGAATGACGCTGTTGGCCTTAGAGTTCAGATGTTTTCAATGAGTTTTTGGGTTGGCCCTTTCTGAGAGTCAGACCCCAAGGTAATTATAAGCTGTTACTGTGCCAATTTGCACATCACACAGAAGCCATTTGCCTTGCCTTTTGAGATGATGATTCCCGAAAACCACTACCTTTGTCTTCCCCTGATTAACCGCCAGGTAGTTGGCCTTGTTGAAGTGATCCAGCGCATGCAGGGCTCTCTGGAGGCCCACTCTAGTGTTATTCATTATTACTGTATCATCAGCATATTGCATTACGGGCAGCCTTGCACTTCTCAACCTTGGTGATACTAGGCTGGTGCCTTGCAGAGCAGCTCCCAGGTCTGCTGTTTAAAGGTTAAACAGGAGAGGCACCAACACACAGCCCTGTTTGAGCCAGTTGTTTGTAAGAAGTCTTGAGGTCACTGTGGTGGCACTTGTTTTGACCCGGACCCAGGTATCTTCGTGTAGCGATATCATTGCATTTATTAGTTTAGGTGGAATACCCCAGCTGTTTAGTTTCCACCATAGCCTTTGGGGGTCCACTTTATCAAAAGCTGTACTATAATCGATGAAGCAGCAAAACAGTGGTAGACTCTTCTTCATCGACTGCAATGATAAATAAGCAAGCACTATGATGTTGTCCAAGGTTAAAGACTGTGACCTGAAGCCTCACTGATAAAAGGGAATGTGCCCATGCCTCCAAGTTCTTCAGGAGAAGTCAAGCATAAGCCTTTGCTTCGAGGTCGAGACGGGCGACAAGCCTAATTTGATGGCTTAGAGCGGTCGTCTTTCTGGAAAATAGGGACAGGCATGGAACCCCTCCATGGATCAGGCATCCTTGCAGTAGCAAAGCAATGGTTAAAAAGCGGGGTTAAAATTGTTGCCCAGTAATCCAGTGCGGTTTTAAATACTGGTGCTGGTAAGCCATTTGGCCCTGGTGCTCCATTAAACCTCATTTTTACAATGGTCCTAATAACTGCATCAGTTTTTATTGGTGAACCAAAAGACCTGCAGTGCCCCTCTTCCCGGCCGTACAGTTTTGTGGTACCTTTGTCAAGAGGGCCAGACAAGAGCTGTTGTTTTGCATTGCTTGAAGAGCATTAATTTACGGGAATCGGCCATTGCTTGATGCACCAGTGCTGATGGCGAACATTCCCCAGATTTCGTTGGAGATCCCCTACGATATTTAACCAATCCTTTACTGATAATGCATGAATTGTTGGAGCTTTGCCTTCCTGCTTCAATTCCAGCCATGCTCGTATCTTCTCTCCGATGTTTGCAGGCCATTTTATCCTATGGAGCACCTTATAGTTTCTTCCCCTCTCGTCTCTCCTATTGGATAAAAAGTGCCTGCTATCGGAACTTTGAGCTGAATAACTGCTCTCGGGGGCTGTTATCGCTTTCGGCCCCGTCTTCAACTTTGAAATCTGTCAGGCTGGCAGCGATGGTTTCACTGACCAAAATGTAATTGATTGTTAAGACATTCCAGAAGGTTGGTTTTGGGTGCCAGGATGTAGAGCATGCTTCCTTTAATGTGACAGTTGTGCACAACTTGTGATTATTAAAGTGATTGAGAAGGGGTCTTGCCCGGCCCCTACACCTGGGAGTGGTTTTTGTTTTATCTAAATCCCTCAAATTGAAATCCCCTGCTATAATCACCTGATGGGATTTATATTTGGCCACTGAAGAAGGAGGAGGAATTTCCGCTCCCCCAACATATTACTACTTCCTGGATGCTTGCTTGTTTATGGGGCAAGAGGAACCTTTCTATTGCCAAAATAAGACATATTGACCAATTGACAGAGTCTTCGGTGGTACTAGGATTTACTCCACCATGCTTATGTTTCAGATGAAATCTATATTTTTGTTGGTGAATTAATAATTTTTCTTTCACAGTCTGTCTAGCTTTGAAGGTTTTGGATATCTGGTGTGCCAGAGAAAAGGAAATTGCGCTTGAATTTGCCACAGTGATTGCAACCCTTCATCAGTAGATGCATTAAGGGTGCATTCATTAACAGGAGTTACAGTTTTGTTGCACTGAGGAGAAAAATTTAAAGGTCAACCAAGCATGTTTGCACATATAATCGAATATATTAATGACACTTGCCGCAGTGCCTTTCAAGGTATTATAAATCAACTGCAAATCGGAGACTTCTTTCCATTCGGACAGTCAAAATAATAATGCTTATGGAAATTAAAGAGCATACTTGTTCATAACTGCAGATGCACTCATTTGTCTCACAGAAAGTGATGTTTGTGGTCTTGTTTAATCAACCTAATTATCCAGTGCCTTTGCTTCTTTGTCAGGGGAAGAAGCAGGTCCTTTTGCCTTTGCTTGAGGCAACTGTAATCAATTCTCATTGAGAGTGAACAGTAGGCACTACTATGAAGGGTTCTTCAGAATTATCAAATCAATTAATTGCCCGCACTAAAGGGCCAGTATTTATATTATTGGAATATACCATCAAAACACCCACCTGAAACCCAAAGATCTGCAATAAAGACTGGATACTATCCAAAAAAACGAAAATGGACACAAGAAGTTAGATGGGGACATAAAATCTTACAGTGAGTGTAGCTTTTGTAACACAGCTTCAAACTATTGTGTACCTTATACACAGGGCTGAAGGGGCCACACGGAGAATGTAAACAAAAGCTAGCCAGCAAAGGTGGGCTTAAAAAAAATGGGCATCATGGAATCTTGACAGTGGCAGTAACACGATTTAAAATGTACCAAAAAACATTAAGATTAAGAATCATTTCTTCCACTCACTATAACCTATTGGAATACTACAGATGCCTAACAGAAGGATCTCAAATTGAAAATCATTTGTAATAAGAAGCCTTACTCTCAGATCTAAATGTTGTTACTTTTGCTTGGTATAGCGTGATGAAAAAAGATAAAAACACAACTGTGTAACTTCTGCTTTCGAGCTAAAGTTAACTATGTGATACATTAAGAAAACTATCATCAAATTAACCTCTCAAATATAAGTCTTTTTTTTGTGTATACAGAGTTTGCATGCTTGGGCTCCACAAAACTCTTATAGTTGAACAAAAAGGTACATACATTTGTTGAACTATAAACTGACATGTGCCACACTGTCTCATAAAGAACACATTCAGATATTCATTTCTCACCTGTTGCTGAAGCTTCAGAAGCTGCTGCTGTTTCTCTTGCAAGACCTGCAGTTGTTGCTCTGCTGAAGCCATGGCATGAGATAAGGACTGTAAAGCAACCTGAGCTGCAGAACTTAAAGCTGTTGAGGTTTCTCCAACTGGGGTTGTTATTATGTTGCCAATGACTGGAGTGACACCAAAATTGCTCACTGGCATGAAGCAAACAAAGAAGGTATGTAGACAACTCAACAAACAAAGCCCTTCAACAGGAAAATATTAAACAGCATCCAAAAAGGACAATTACCAAACTAAAATGTACTGATATTGATATACAACATACATATGCAGATGTGCAGAGTGCAATGCTACTCATTAACAATGTTGGATGTGGAGGGGTCATTATTCACAGGAAGCAAAGACTCGAGTGGGTCATGATGCCCATCCCACTCATTAATAACAAGCATTTACAATGCAATGGTTTTGCCTTTGTTAAAGTTAGAGCTATTGGCATTGCTCTTGACATTTTTTTTATTTATGTTTTTTTAACATAAATAAATGGCATTGTCATTTACAATAGCAGGGCAGGGCACAGGGAAGGGGGGAGAGGAGAGACGAAGGAGAGCTGCGGGCTCAGGGAAGGGGGGGCGAGGAGAGACGAAGGAGAGCTGCGGGCTCTTGTTGTAATGCTTGCATAGATGAGTTGGTGGATGCATGCATGGGTGCATGCATGGATGGGTGTATGGATGGGTGTATGGATGGGTGTATGGATAGATGGATGGGTGGATGGATAGATGCATATATACAGCCAATCCCTCAACAATTTATGAAATCCACCAACCCATCCAACCAACAACCCATCCATGCATCCACCCATACATCCATGCATCATGCATACATCCATCCATCATGCATCCATCCACCTACTGTGTCCCACTCCGACCCCTCTAAATATAACTCATTTTTTCTGTATAAAGAGATGACTGTATTCACTAGTATATGCAGTAGTGTGTGGTGGACTTAGTTTGAGTGTTTGTTTCCTGCACACTCACACACTGCTCACCCTGCACACTCACACAATGTGCACCCTGCACACTCACACACTGCAGTCACTGTCACTCTGCAGTCACTGTCACTCTGCACTCACTGTCACTCTGCAGTCACTGTCATTCTGCACTCACTGTCACTCTGCAGTCACTGTCATTCTGCAGTCACTGTCATTCTGCACTCACTGTCATTCTGCAGTCATTCTGCACTCACTGTCATTCTGCAGTCATTCTGCACTCACTGTCATTCTGCAGTCATTCTGCACTCACTGTCATTCTGCAGTCATTCTGCACTCACTGTCATTCTGCAGTCATTCTGCACTCACTGTCATTCTGCAGTCATTCTGCACTCACTGTCATTCTGCAGTCATTCTGCACTCACTGTCATTCTGCAGTCATTCTGCACTCACTGTCATTCTGCACTCACTGTCATTCTGCACTCACTGTCATTCTGCACTCACTGTCATTCTGCACTCACTGTCATTCTGCAGTCATTCTGCACTCACTGTCATTCTGCAGTCAGTCTGCACTCACTGTCATTCTGCACTCACTCTGCACTCACTGTCACTCTGCACTCACTGTCACTCTGCACTCACTGTCACTCTGCACTCACTGTCACTCTGCACTCACTGTCACTGCACTCACTGTCACTCTGCACTCACTGTCACTCTGCACTCACTGTCACTCTGCACTCACTGTCACTCTGCACTCACTGTCACTCTGCACTCACTGTCACTCTGCACTCACTGTCACTCTGCACTCACTGTCACTCTGCACTCACTGTCACTCTGCACTCACTGTCACTCTGCACTCACTGTCACTCTGCACTCACTGTCACTCTGCACTCACTGTCACTCTGCACTCACTGTCACTCTGCACTCACTGTCACTCTGCACTCACTGTCACTCTGCACTCACTGTCACTCTGCACTCACTGTCACTCTGCACTCACTGTCACTCTGCACTCACTGTCACTCTGCACTCACTGTCACTCTGCACTCACTGTCACTCTGCACTCACTGTCACTCTGCACTCACTGTCACTCTGCACTCACCGTCACTCTGCACTCACCGTCACTCTGCACTCAGTCTGCACTCACCGTCACTCTGCAGTCAGTCTGCACTCACCGTCACTCTGCAGTCAGTCTGCACTCACTGTCACTCTGCAGTCAGTCTGCACTCACTGTCACTCTGCAGTCAGTCTGCACTCACTGTCACTCTGCAGTCAGTCTGCACTCACTGTCACTCTGCAGTCAGTCTGCACTCACTGTCACTCTGCAGTCAGTCTGCACTCACTGTCACTCTGCCCTCACTGTCACTCTGCACTCACTGTCACTCTGCACTCACCGTCACTCTGCACTCACCGTCACTCTGCACTCACCGTCACTCTGCACTCTCTGCACTCACTGTCACTCTGCACTCTCTGCACTCACTGTCACTCTCGCACTCTCTGCACTCACTGTCACTTTCGCACTCACTGTTGCTCTTGCACTCACTCTGCACGCAGTCTGCACTCGCACTCACTCGCACTCACTGTCACTGTCGCACTCACTCTGCACTCACTGTTGCTCTCGCACTCACTGTCACTCTGCACTCACTGTTGCTCTCGCACTCACTGTCACTCTGCACTCACTGTCACTGTCGCACTCACTCTGCACTCACTGTTGCTCTCGCACTCACCGTCACTCTGCACTCACCGTCACTCTGCACTCACCGTCACTCTGCACTCTCTGCACTCACTGTCACTCTGCACTCTCTGCACTCACTGTCACTCTCGCACTCTCTGCACTCACTGTCACTGTCGCACTCACTGTTGCTCTTGCACTCACTCTGCACTCAGTCTGCACTCGCACTCACTCGCACTCACTGTCACTGTCGCACTCACTCTGCACTCACTGTTGCTCTCGCACTCACTGTCACTCTGCACTCACTGTTGCTCTCGCACTCACTGTCACTCTGCACTCACTGTCACTGTCGCACTCACTCTGCACTCACTGTTGCTCTCGCACTCACCGTCACTCTGCACTCACCGTCACTCTGCACTCACCGTCACTCTGCACTCACCGTCACTCTGCACTCACCGTCACTCTGCACTCACCGTCACTCTGCACTCACCGTCACTCTGCACTCACCGTCACTCTGCACTCACCGTCACTCTGCACTCACCGTCACTCTGCAGTCAGTCTGCACTCACCGTCACTCTGCAGTCAGTCTGCACTCACTGTCACTCTGCAGTCAGTCTGCACTCACTGTCACTGCAGTCAGTCTGCACTCACTGTCACTCTGCACTCACTCTGCACTCACTGTCACTCTGCACTCACCGTCACTCTGCACTCACTCTGCACTCACCGTCACTCTGCACTCACTCTGCACTCACCGTCACTCGCACTCTCTGCACTCACTGTCACTCTCGCACTCTCTGCACTCACTGTCACTCTCGCACTCACTGTAACTCTGCACTCACTGTTGCTCTTGCACTCACTCTGCACTCAGTCTGCACTCGCACTCACTCGCACTCAATGTCACTGTCGCACTCACTCTGCACTCACTGTTGCTCTCGCACTCACTGTCACTCTGCACTCACTGTTGCTCTCGCACTCACTGTCACTCTGCACTCACTGTTGCTCTCGCACTCACTGTCACTCTGCACTCACTGTTGCTCTCGCACTCACTGTCACTCTGCACTCACTGTCCCTGTCGCACTCACTCTGCCCTCACTGTTGCTCTCGTACTCACCGTCACTCTGCACTCACCGTCACTCTGCACTCACCGTCACTCTGCACTCACCGTCACTCTGCACTCACCGTCACTCTGCACTCACCGTCACTCTGCACTCACCGTCACTCTGCACTCACCGTCACTCTGCACTCACCGTCACTCTGCACTCACCGTCACTCTGCACTCACCGTCACTCTGCACTCACCGTCACTCTGCAGTCAGTCTGCACTCACTGTCACTCTGCAGTCAGTCTGCACTCACTGTCACTCTGCAGTCAGTCTGCACTCACTGTCACTCTGCAGTCAGTCTGCACTCACTGTCACTCTGCACTCACTGTCACTCTGCACTCACTCTGCACTCACCGTCACTCGCACTCTCTGCACTCACTGTCACTCTCGCACTCTCTGCACTCACTGTCACTGTCGCACTCACTGTCACTCTGCACTCACCATCACTCTGCACTCACTCTGCACTCACTCTGCACTCACCGTCACTCTGCACTCACTCTGCACTCACTCTGCACTCACCGTCACTCTGCACTCACTCTGCACTCACTCTGCACTCACCGTCACTCTGCACTCACTCTGCACTCACTCTGCACTCACCGTCACTCTGCACTCACTCTGCACTCACCGTCACTCTGCACTCACTCTGCACTCACTCTGCACTCACCGTCACTCTGCACTCACTCTGCACTCACTCTGCACTCACCGTCACTCTGCACTCACTCTGCACTCACCGTCACTCTGCACTCACTCTGCACTCACTGTCACTGTCGCACTCACTGTTGCTCTTGCACTCAGTCTGCACTCAGTCTGCACTCGCACTCACTCTGCACTCACTGTTGCTCTCGCACTCACTGTTGCTCTCGCACTCACTGTCACTCTGCACTCACTGTCACTGTCGCACTCACTCTGCACTCACTGTTGCTCTCGTACTCACCGTCACTCTGCACTCACCGTCACTCTGCACTCACCGTCACTCTGCACTCACCGTCACTCTGCACTCACCGTCACTCTGCACTCACCGTCACTCTGCAGTCAGTCTGCACTCACCGTCACTCTGCAGTCAGTCTGCACTCACCGTCACTCTGCAGTCAGTCTGCACTCACCGTCACTCTGCAGTCAGTCTGCACTCACCGTCACTCTGCAGTCAGTCTGCACTCACCGTCACTCTGCAGTCAGTCTGCACTCACCGTCACTCTGCAGTCAGTCTGCACTCACGTCACTCTGCAGTCAGTCTGCACTCACCGTCACTCTGCAGTCAGTCTGCACTCACCGTCACTCTGCAGTCAGTCTGCACTCACCGTCACTCTGCACTCACTCTGCACTCACCGTCACTCTGCACTCACTCTGCAGTCAGTCTGCACTCTGCAGTCAGTCTGCACTCTGCAGTCAGTCTGCACTCACTGTCACTCTGCACTCACTCTGCAGTCAGTCTGCACTCACTGTCACTCTGCACTCACTGTCACTCTGCACTCACTGTCACTCTGCACTCACTGTCACTCTGCACTCACTGTCACTCTGCACTCACTGTCACTCTGCACTCACTGTCACTCTGCACTCACTGTCACTCTGCACTCACTGTCACTCTGCACTCACTGTCACTCTGCACTCTGCACTCACTCTGCACTCACCGTCACTCTGCACTCACTCTGCACTCACCGTCACTCTGCACTCACCGTCACTCTGCACTCACTCTGCACTCACCGTCACTCTGCACTCACTCTGCACTCACCGTCACTCTGCACTCACTCTGCACTCACCGTCACTCTGCACTCACTCTGCACTCACTCTGCACTCACCGTCACTCTGCACTCACTCTGCACTCACTCTGCACT
Source organism: Lissotriton helveticus (assembly GCF_964261635.1). NCBI lineage: Eukaryota > Metazoa > Chordata > Amphibia > Caudata > Salamandridae > Lissotriton > Lissotriton helveticus. The sequence goes on along the minus strand of NC_136067.1, from coordinate 1,092,487,638 downwards.
CACCGTCACTCTGCACTCACTCTGCACTCACCGTCACTCTGCACTCACTCTGCACTCACCGTCACTCTGCACTCACTCTGCACTCACCGTCACTCTGCACTCACTCTGCACTCACCGTCACTCTGCACTCACTCTGCACTCACTGTCACTGTCGCACTCACTGTTGCTCTTGCACTCAGTCTGCACTCAGTCTGCACTCGCACTCACTCTGCACTCACTGTCACTCTGCACTCACTGTCACTCTGCACTCACTGTTGCTCTCGTACTCACCGTCACTCTGCACTCACCGTCACTCTGCACTCACCGTCACTCTGCACTCACCGTCACTCTGCACTCACCGTCACTCTGCACTCACCGTCACTCTGCACTCACCGTCACTCTGCACTCACCGTCACTCTGCACTCACCGTCACTCTGCACTCACCGTCACTCTGCACTCACCGTCACTCTGCACTCACCGTCACTCTGCACTCACCGTCACTCTGCACTCACCGTCACTCTGCACTCACCGTCACTCTGCACTCACCGTCACTCTGCACTCACCGTCACTCTGCACTCACCGTCACTCTGCACTCACCGTCACTCTGCACTCACCGTCACTCTGCACTCACCGTCACTCTGCACTCACCGTCACTCTGCACTCACCGTCACTCTGCACTCACCGTCACTCTGCACTCACCGTCACTCTGCACTCACTGTCACTCTGCACTCACTGTCACAAACACGTTGCTCGGGGCATTTGTTGACAAAGCAAAGCAGTTCCATTAAGTGTCAAACAGGTATGGAGCAGGTTTGCTTTCCCATGTATGTCTGTATTTGAGGTGAGTTGCATGAAAAAGATGCATCACCTTATCAAAGAGGAACTCCAATAGCCCCCAGCACCTCCCTTTGCCAGGAGGATGTGAACTCCTACACAGAAGCAGGGCAGAGTCCTCCATGCTGGGCCCTTGGCCCAGGATAGAAGGAGACGCATTCTATGGAGAATGACAATGTGCTAAATGGGGACCCTGCCCCAGACCTGACAAACAACACCTACATCTGACCTCGGGAATTTGTCCTCGGGCCCCAGAGAATAAATCCGACCCTGTCTGAAGCCTTAGGCCGGTCAGCAGGTCGAAAGCAGCAGGGCCGTCATCCCATGCGGATGTCAACAGTGGAAGTGCGCAGTTTTTCTGTCGACCTAAACTTCTACCGCGTGTCCCCTCCACTCCAAAATCTAGGGGGGGAGGGGATAAATCCCTTACGCTTCCTGTTCCCATCAACGAAGATAGTCAGAGCAGTCACAACAGACACACATGGACATGGTCATACACGAGCAGTCACCGAGCAGGAGCTCACACAGACGTGTAGGCGCACACAAACCGGCGGTGTCACCAGCAGCATTGAAGTTTGACAACTCGTCTGGACATCATTTAACAATAGTATTAGACAGGGGGCTTCTTGCAGACAGTCACAGGGCCTCGAGAAGAACCACCCATAGGTCCCCGACAGACGTTCGTAGTCTTTACGGTCTATGGGGGCGGACATTTCCAGTGTCCTGCGGATCCTGCTTTGGAGGTGTTTATGGGATGGGGAAAGAGACGAACACCCCCACCCCCCGCCTTTTTTTTTTTTTATTCAGTCTTGGTACACGCACTCTTCCTGGGCGCTGGGTTTGCCCTAGTTGCCTCCAAGTTATGAGCACGAGGGGCAAATATGAGTGTATCCAGACCATTGAATCCTTGGCCTCTATTTAGAAACAAGAACCTCCCACCCCGCACCCCTCCCACACACACACTTCTTCGGGCAAGAAAGTCGTGCCAATTCCAGGGAATTCCAAGGTTAGGAGACAGAGACGACTGCTGACATGACACCGTGCCAGCCCCTCCGCCTCGCCTCCTCCTGCTCTTCCTCTTTTTACCTCACCGGATCGTACCCGCAAGAACCTTATCTGTTTTGGGAGTCGCTGGGCCTCAACCCTCCGCGCTGCCAGATGTTCCTCAATGCCACTCCCTTGCCTACATGTTTGTTGTCCCTGGCCCTTCGGATTGTGGCAAGCCCTCAGCCCACCCTCCCACCCACTCTCATGTGACCAGCCCCTCTGACCACCCTCCTACCCACCCCTCCAGAACCCATTTGTCCGCCCAGGTTCCCAGTCACGTAGCAAGCGTGACACGAACTATAGCTTAAGTGAAGAACATTGCCTACGAAAGTCCGCGCTATATAAAATTGCATAAATAAAAAAAAAATAATCACCAGTTGCTTTACACACGTACACACTAATTTTGTTATGCACAGGCAGATTAAGTGATTTGCTCAGAATCACAGGCTGTTGAGCGTCCCTGCCGACACTCGAACTCTGTTCTACAGCTTCGAGGTTGACCGCTGTAGCCGTTAGGCCACATCCTGGTAAACCTAACCTCAAATGAGCAATGTTTTTTGCAAATAATATTTACAACACAATATTTACGTCAGGTGATAATTTTGTTATCGGGGGAGGGGATAAATCCCTTACGCTTCCTGTTCCCATCAACGAAGATAGACAGAGCAGTCACAGCAGACACACATGGACATGGTCATACACGAGCAGTCACCGAGCAGGAGCTCACACAGACGTGTAGGCGCACACAAACCGGCGGTGTCACCAGCAGCATTGAAGTTTGACAACTCGTCTGGACATCATTTAACAATAGTATTAGACAGGGGGCTTCTTGCAGACAGTCACAGGGCCTCGAGAAGAACCACCCATAGGTCCCCGACAGACGTTCGTAGTCTTTACGGTCTATGGGGGCGGACATTTCCAGTGTCCTGCGGATCCTGCTTTGGAGGTGTTTATGGGATGGGGAAAGAGACGAACACCCCCACCCCCCGCCTTTTTTTTTTTTATTCAGTCTTGGTACACGCACTCTTCCTGGGCGCTGGGTTTGCCCTAGTTGCCTCCAAGTTATGAGCACGAGGGGCAAATATGAGTGTATCCAGACCATTCAATCCTTGGCCTCTATTTAAACCTCCCACCCCGCACCCCCCACACACACACACACACTTCTTCGGGCAAGAAAGTCGTGGCAATTCCAGGGAATTCCAATGCTTAGGAGACAGAGACGACTGCTGACATGACGCCGTGCCAGCCCCTCCGCCTCGCCTCCTCCTGCTCTTCCTCTTTTTACCTCACCGGATCGTACCCGCAAGAACCTTATCTGTTTTGGGAGTCGCTGGGCCTCAACCCTCCGCGCTGCCAGATGTTCCTCAATGCCACTCCCTTGCCTACATGTTTGTTGTCCCTGGCCCTTCGGATTGTGGCAAGCCCTCAGCCCACCCTCCCACCCACTCTCACGTGACCAGCCCCTCTGACCACCCTCCTACCCACCCCTCCAGAACCCAGTTTGTCCGCCCAGGTTCCCAGTCACGTAGCAAGCGTGACACGAACTATAGCTTAAGTGAAGAACATTGCCTACGAAAGTCCGCGCTATATAAAATTGCATAAATAAATAAAAAAAATAATCACCAGTTGCTTTACACACGTACACACTAATTTTGTTATGCACAGGCAGATTAAGTGATTTGCTCAGAATCACAGGCTGTTGAGCGTCCCTGCCGACACTCGAACTCTGTTCTACAGCTTCGAGGTTGACCGATGTAGCCGTTAGGCCACATCCTGGTAAACCTAACCTCAAAGGAGCAATGTTTTTTGCAAATAATATTTACAACACAATATTTACGTCAGGTGATAATTTTGTTATTGATACTCTGACATACAACCAATCTAGTGCCGTCCCGTAAAATTCCTGTAGGACTAAAACAGGCCCCTCCAGTTGATATTAAACACAGCCGAGACGCAAGAACACAGAAAGCGTGTTCATGGATGGCCCCAATAAAGCAATGTAATATATCGGGAACGTCTTTGTTTGTAGGCCTGAAGCCTCCCTGTGGCTGGCACGTGACGCTGTGTCACTCGTACCTGGACGATAATGAACTCCAGCACACCGGACCCCGCGCAGGGCTACTGGACGGTGACGCGTCCTCATCAATTATCCCTCATTGGAATCCATGATGCGTGGCCTTTGTACTCAAATCAACCTCGGCAGCAGAAAGGCTACGACCATACAATACCGCCTCGGCCGACAGCCGATTATTACAGCAGCGGGGAATAACACACGGAGTAAGGCCCCCAGAGCCCGTCAGAAGAGATAATAACGAGGCGTACTCAAGTACCACCCACAGACGGGTCATAATTACACACATATCACCCAAGACAACGCCATCTGTGCAGCGCGCATGCAGCACGCGCGCTCTCCAAAGGGGGTGTTTTCTCCGTGTCCGCGTCTATTTTGCAGTCCTTTTCATACTGCGGTGACAGAAATTATAAAGTGTTGTGGCAGCGCTGACACCGCCTCCTGCGCTCCGGCACAGATACCGCAATTCTGGGACTTTCTGAAGAGCGCCCAGGCACCCAGAGCTCGTGCAGGTGCTGCAACACCACAAGACCGAACTTGGGTCTGGGAACAACATGGACGCTTCCTGCAACACCAGAAGACCAAACTTGAGTCTGGGAACAACATGGAAGAGCAGGAAGGCGGGTGCCCTCATGCCGGACCAGATTCGGGGGCGTTCCCGAGAACAGGCTTTCGGCTGACATCACCAAAAGGGAAAAATTCTCGGGAACGCCCCCGAATCTGGTCCGAGATTGACGGACAGAGCCTTCTCCCAATGGCTAGCCTCCATTTATGGAGCTAGCCAATGGGAGGAGGGGGCGGATACCCGACCCCACAGAGCATACATAAGATTTTGCTAGCGCATGCGTACTTCGTACGCATTGCCATGCAAAACCTAAAAATGGACAAACTGCATATAACACTCTGAACATCAGCATATTTGGTTTATGTCATGGCATTTCGTGCAGGGATTTATTGCACCCTACCATTTAGAGGTCACAAACCCTGCAATTCAAAAAATCATGTTTGCAGCACAAAACTGCTTTTTGATGTTTTAACCCATTTTGAGAGCCAGAAGGTCTATTCTGGCTTGCAAAATCAGTCACTGAAGCAAATTCGTTTTTGTATGGTACGTAAAAATTAGTTTGCGATACCAATTGTGGTTGTAAACCATTGATCTGATATCAAAACATCAAAGAGGGTGGTACCTGAATACAAAAGGAAAGTTGTTCCTATGTAACATCATCCCCTTTGAGAATCATGACCGTGACCACTGGGGTCCTTTAATTGACGCATGCTGCTTTTATAAAAAAGGTTTCCTTTTTATGAATGCACATCAAGGGTTGGAGGTCTGTCACTTGCAGGTCCCCCATCACTGTATTTGCAGCCAATCACAGAAAGTTAAAAACTGCGACCCAATCATTAATATTCAATAGGTTATTTTGCAATTGTCCGCAGATGTATAATTTGCAATGCAAGCTATTAATCATACTTCACACGGCAAATTGCATTATCGCTGGCAAACTACTTGTGGGCAAATTATACATCCCGATTTGTAAATGGTAATAGTATGCAGGGCGAAAGGTTTTTTAGAAAAAAACAGGGTTAAATGTCTGTTGTGATGGGAAATCACTTTCACAAGGCCTTGTGTCTATTAGCAGCTTTGCTTCCCTCTGTGAGGTCTTTCTAACTTGCAATTTGTGAGACAGTATACTGGTTTTTTCTCAACGTAATTTTGCTGTAGTATGATAATATGAAACTGGATCCTTGTACTAGCGATAGATGGGTATAGACACTTGGGACTGCATTAAAGGTACAAATTGGACATCTAAGGACCCCAAGGGAGGCCAAAGGCAGCGGGCAATATTAACAAAGATGAGGGGGGATCCTCAGGTGTGTACTATGTGTACCACAAAATGGCAGACCAAATTTCATATATGAAACCTCACTAAGCCACAAAGCTTACATGGTCTACAGTGTAAGGGATACAGAGCTGTAAATGTCCAAGTTAAAGGGTGGGGTGAGGGGGGTTGGAATTTGTGTAAGTGGTGTATTGTGCTGTTATTGGGATTTTGAGTTTTGTTGTGATGTGCTATTTGGTGTTTTGAAATTTGCAATGCTGTGATTATTGAGCTGTTGTGCAATTCTGTGCTCAGGTCGGCTTTTTTGTGGCATTGTGTTACTGTGTATTGTGCTATATAAAGATTTTTTGTGACTTATGGTGTAGCGTTTTGTTCTGTTAATGTGTTATGATATTTTTTACTTGGGTTGTGCGGTAGTGAGGTGTACTTGCGACGTGTTATGTTGATGCACTCTCGGATTAACGTTGATATTTTTTGTTTGGAAAAGAAAAACACTCCTATGGCCTAATATGCATGATGCACACTATAAATCAGGACCCCCCAGTTATAGTGAAATATATCTTTTTTTTTATGTGATGAAGGGTGTACTGAGCATGACAGCGACCATGAACACTAAAGCTTGAACATGCAGAACACTAAAGAGATGCAAAGAGGTTGCAGGAATCCATCTAACAACCAAGATCTGAACAGGGGATTGCCTCAGAGTTGTGAGACTCCTCTGACTCCGCAGATTTTGGAGTCATCGTGACCACAGCCACACTGAAAACTGATCCACGATTTCTAGTGTGTGGCACATAAAAGAAGAATGAGGCCATGAGGTCAGGCAGATGTTAGACCTTCTGAAACAGAATCAGAGTTAGAAGCCTTAGAATTGTCTCAAATATCCTCGATCTGAGGAGGAGGAGGAGGAGGAGGAGGAGGAAAGCCTTTGTGCAGTTGTGTCCAATGTACCTCCTATGAATGACAGCCTCTGCATACGAAAGAGGTATGTCTATTCCGCTTTCCCTAATCAGTTCACCAACTACGGAAGGAAATACAGGGACCTGACCACTGCAGTGAAGTCTTCCGTAAAAACATGTTGCGCAGGAACAAGAACATTTAAATAGATCCTGGGACGTTCAGAGATATCAATCAAACTCATGCATTCAGGGACAATAAAACGAGTCTCAGGGACAGCTTCTTGAATGTGTACTGATGAATGGACAAATTCAGAAGGGAGAGATCCAGAATGGTTCTCAGACCTCCGTCTTCCTTGGGTGACAAGAAATAAGGGGAGTAGAATCCAGTGCCCATTTCCCACTTTCCTCTTGATGTAAAAACTCTATATCCAATTTGGGAGAGAGCATACCCTGGGTTAAAGGAGGGCAGTCCGAAAAGGAGGGTAGTGCTTGCGGATTAACTGGACAATCCAATGATCTGTTGAGATGGTAATCTAACTGGGGAAAGAAATCGAAGAGATGGTGGCCTAAATGTGTGTTTGGGGTGTATCAGATGTTTTGAAGCAGGAGAGCAAACTAAAAAAATACATGCGATTAGTAAGGCTGCGGCTGCTGATGGTGTTCCCTACATCCACCCAGCCTCAAAATGAGCGCCGTATGTGCTATAGTATTGTATTGTATTGTATTGTAATTGCATTTATATAGCGCTTACTACCCCTGACGAGGCGTCAAAGCGCTTTTTCGGCGGGTAGCACGCTACTCCGGGACCCATAGAGGATTAGTGTTGAATTAGTATAGTGAAACATGCAAGTACATTTTAAGTGGTGGATAGGTTAGTCAGTTATTTGGATTTGGAATGATAGCAGAAGGATAGAGGAGGACAAAGGTTTGTATTTATTTATCGCTCACTTGTTGACGCATGCTATTCAGGAAGCCTATAAAGGATTAGTGGTGAATTAATATGGTGAAATATAAGGTCATTTCAGTGGTGGATATTAGTCTGTTACTTGGAGTGAGAAGGATAGCGGAGGGATAAAAGAGGAAGAAAGATTTGCATTCAAATAGCACTTGTTACCCCTGATGGGTGTTGAAGCGCTTTTCTGGCGAGTAGCACGCCACTCCGGAACCCATAAAGGATTAGTGTTGAAAATTAGTATAGTATAAATATGAAGTAATTTGAGTAGTAGATATGTTATTCAGTTATTTGGGCAGTATATTAGTATTGTTGAATATGGAATTTGAGAAGTGAACATGTTAGTCTGTTAAGAAAAATTAGAACAGGGTATTTAACTGCTGAGGGAAATACTGGGCGCACAGCTCATTGGTGAGTCGCAGTAGCTATGTTGAAGCAAAGGTGCAAATGGGTTAGAGGTAAGACCCTAGACCTCTCAAAGTAGTGTAAAAAAAAACACAACGTGAACAATCCAAACAGGACCCACTGCACACTTCTAATGAAAGTTAGAGCAAATCGGATGTCACATTGGACATTAAAGTTCGTTTTTATCAGAGGACATAAAAGTTCGTATTCAGCATTCAAAAAAAAGGGACACCAATGTTCCGGCTCCTCTTTTATTCTTCAATAAGTGCCAGCCGACACGTGTTTCGTCGCCGGGAAACACCTTTTCCCGCGACTCATCAGGGCTGTAGATGGTCTGTGTAGGACCAAAGGTCGCAGTGCCGGTGATAATTCCGTCCCGGCCCTGCTCGAGACCGGGTTCCTTTCAATAAAAAATGGATTCTTGGAGTGAGAAGTCAGATTTCCCAATGAGTAATAAAGTAGCTTTGTTTCGTGGTGACACTTGTTAAAGTGGGGATCCAGTCGTTGATTCCATCTAGACTACTAGTCCACGTGTGTTGGATGCACACACTAGTGGTATCCTTATGCGTAACACCCCGAAGTGCGGGATGCGGCGCCGGCAGAGTTAGTATGCTCAATGGCAGTTCCGGGTCCAGTGGCTAGAGCAGAAGAGAGTCTAGAAAGGGTTATTTTGGCGATCATAGTAGTGGTATGGGGTTTGGGATAAATGAGAGAGTGGATGTAGAGGATATATTGATAGATGTATAGAATGAGAGATAGGGTAGTGCATTAGAAGGAGTAGTAGAAAGAAGTTTGAGATGAGTCAGAAGGTTGGGCTAGAAGATCTATTGAGCGAAGTATAGGCTGAGAAATAGGCTAGTGCATTGGAAATGCTAAATTAGAAGTGATAAATATATAGATCCATAAGTACATTGAAAGTATATAGATACATAAAGGAAGTAAGTATATTTAGATTAAATATATTGATAGAGGCACATAGGCACTTCCTGGACTCTGCTCACTGCAATCTGGGGCACATGTAGGCTGCAACTCACAAGATGGAGGAGAATGATTTGGGGTGCACCCAGCAAGGCCTTAAGGGGCCTGTGCAGGTGTGAGAGGAGGGCTCAGACTTGCCTGGTAGCTGAATAGCCAATGGTCTGCTGGCCTGGGGGTGGGGTCTGGGCAGCTGTTGCTCCTGTTCAGAATCTCCTAGGAGACAGACGGGCTCAATCCACAACTTTGGACTTCTGCAGGTAAAGGCTTCACTAACTCGAAATCTATCAATACTGTCTGAATAAAGCTTTACTACCCCTGCTGGCCAAAAACCGAAGTGCACAGGCCCCAGTAAATACGGTTTAAACAGCTCACAGAAGCACCCTCTGATGTAGAAATCCTCTGTTGCTGGGGGGGGGGGGGGTGGAGGGGGAGGCAGGGGGGCTTATATTTGATTTGGAAAGCCACTCACCATTGAAAAGCAGTCCATAACTGTGCCTCAGACCCGTTCAGAGCACCCAGCGTAAATTATTCAATTGTGTCGATCAGAGTGACAGCTATGCCCATGGACTAAGTAACAGAGTCCAAAAATGTCAAGCCACACCCCAAGATCTGTTTACAATCAGTCACAGATCAGATCCGTAAATGGCTTATTCATGTGGTCCAGTAAACTGATCATTTTACGTTTTGCAAAATCCCAGAAAGCACAAACATAACATCCCTGAAAGTAGGTAGCAGAAGCGGGGTGGATGGAGACTATCTGCAGTGTAGACTTCGGCCCATACAATCAAGGGGCATTGATTCTTTATTGTAAGGTAAGGTGCCATTGGAAAGGCTTTCGGGTTTTGGTTTGGGGAAGAAGCTTGGCTATCAAGCTGTCCAGGATTAGGTAAGTAAAATGAATGTAGTAGTCACTGGAGGGATTTCTATGGCATCTGAGTTTCTGGTAGTTGAACCATGATGGATCCTACAGAGCCTTCTGTAAGATTCCGGCGTCTGCTATCGTACGATACGGAGGATTGATTGAATCGGAGACTGCCGTGTTCTGAATAAAGAGGACACTTGTTGGAAAGTTGAGCTGACTCAAATGGAGACTTCTGTTCTGTTTGTTTTTAATGAAGGATTGGAAACGACAGTGCTGTACAAAAAAGTGAAATTGTGAGTGCAACAACAAACTGTCCTGAGGATGGTCTCAGTGAAATAACTGGGAGAGAACGAAACGTCGACGCTGCTACACCATTTGTGGCTTCAAGATGTCCTCATAAGGAATATAATTATTTTGAATATCATAAATTATTATTGTATGGCTACTTAAGTGTATTGCTCGTACATATGTACAAATGGGGTGTGTGATACTACTGCAAATTCGTAAATTCTGACAGTAGTACTTTTGTGTTGCCTTGGAGAATGTACCTGAACAATTAATTTTGTCTCTCATTACGATTGCTGATTTGTATATAAACTGAGTTCAATATATGAAAAACGAAATCTTTTTGATATAAAAAATGTGTTTTCGCGTCTAGTTAATTCATTAGTTCACGTTAGTGACAATTGAAAAATAAGAAAGATTTGTGAAATAATTCCTCAAGGATCACTCTCTATGTTATTGATTATATTATATACAGTTCCTTGGGGACTAGTGGGTTGCCCTTTTGTTATTAGTAAATCACTAGGTTGAGCAGCTTTGGGTTGAAGTGTCTGGCTGTGCCCTGGTGAGTGGGAAGATCTGGCCGGATGGGAAGCTTCTTGTGAGGGACTACAGACAAATTAAGAAGGGTTATGCACCAGAGTTCTCTGGCCCAAGTAGCAGCAAGCAGGATGAGGGTGAAGAACATCTGCTGTAGCCTCCAGAACTCGTATGGAAGAAATAAGAGATGCAAAAAATCATAGGAAAATGTCCCTGACCAGTTAATTCATAGTGCATTACCCATGGACTGTGGGTGCGGAAACCTGGAGGCGAAGATTGAGTATTTACCATTTTTGGAAGTTGCGACAGAGCTATGTGGGGGAAATATGGGTGCATAACTTGGAAGTGGAAGTCAGCAAAGTCATTGTTCACCCCCGGCAGGTACTCCACTAGAAGATGTACCTTGTGGTGGATTCCGTAGCGCCAAATGCTCAGTGCTAAGGTCCAGAGCTGGGAGAATGTCGGTCCCCCTGTTTCCGAAGGTAATACATTGCAGTTATGTTTGTTTTGTACCAAGACTGTTTTCTGTTTTCATGGCAGAAGAAAGCTTTAAGATTCACTTGGACTGTCCGTAATTCTAGATATTTTATGCTGGAGGTCTGCTGAAGGGACATCTGCAGGCCCTGATTGGTACTTTCCTTCAAATGCTCCCCCCTATCCCCTGAGTGAGATGTCCGTAGTGATGGTCATTTGGGAAACTGGGTCTAGAAGGGGCCTGCCCTGGAACAATTTGTTGCTGTTCCACCACTGCTGAGAGAGATGGGTGTTGGCCCCACTCAACACCAGATCCTTCAAGAGACCCTTCACCTGTGACCATTGTGCTGCTAAGCCCTCTTGAAATGGATACATGTGTGATCGAGCATGAGAAACAATGTCGATGGATGATGCTATCATACCGAGCCAGTGCATTACAGCCCTGATGGCTAGCTGGCAAGCTGGCTGAGAGGCAGCAGAAGTTGGAAGACTTGGACCAGGGCGGGGACACCCCTTACAAGTGACTGAATTTAGAATTGCCCCTAGAAAGGACTGTATCTGAAGGGGTTGGAGGTGGGACTTGCCAACGTTGATGGTGAAACTGAGATTGGAGAGAAGATCTAGGGTGAACTAGGTGTGGGAAGAGCACTGCTATCCACTTGTGCTCTTGACCAGCCAGTCATTGAGGTAAGGAAGCAGGTGGACGCTGCTGCTCCTGAGATGAGCTGCTACAACTGCAAGAAATTTGTTAAAGACTCTGGGAGCTGTAGTGACCCTGAAGGCCAGAACCTTAAATTAAAAGTGCAATCTACTTACCATGAATCTGAGGTATCAACAGTGGGCAGATTTGATCAGGATGTGGAAACAGGCATCCTTCAAATCAAGGTGGTCATTAAGTCTCCTCGCTACAGCAGAAGAAAGACATCCTGGAGCGTAACCATGTGGAAGCACTGCAACATGATGTACTTGTTGAGGGGCCTGAGGTCGAGTATGGGTCTGAGGGACCACTATTTCTTGTAGATACAAAAAACACAGGCAGTGCACTAGTCTGCCGCCTTGGTATGGCAGCATGCGCTTTATGGCCCCTTTGAGTTCTAGCGTGTCTACTTCCTCAACAGAGGAGGCACTGGAGTTCTGTGAAGCCGAAGTGTTTGCACTTGAGGGGTATATATTTGGTGGTGGAGGAGTGAGTGCCAGGCAGGAGCCCTGTTCTACAATAGACAGAACCCATGGGTATGAAGTGATTTTTCGATACTGTGAGAGGAACTGATGCAAGCGTCCTCGAAAGTTGCAATGTGGTCGGTAGAGGGGAGTCACCGCTTGGCTGGGAAGGCTCACTTTGCCACAATACCTCTACTTCTTTCCTTGTGGTTATCCCCCCGATAGGCACCTATGGAATAAACCCAGGAGACTTGCTGATGCTGTTGCCTCTGGGAAAAGGTGGAAACCTCTGGAGAGGTCGCTTTGGTGCTGCCACCCAACTAAGTGATGAAAGGGCCAACGGGGCAATGGGGCTGAAGAGGCCCAATTGCCTTGGCTGTGTCGATATTTGATCTTCTCTAGCATCTGATCAACTTACGGCCTGAAGAGGTGTTCCCTATCAAATGGAATGTAAATGAGATCCTGTTGGACTTGTGGCTTAAAGCCAGAGACACAAAACAGGCATGCTGGCAGATGAGACCGCTGGAGTGAATACCCCTTGCCTCGTCCAGAGCACAGACCAAATGGTCATATTAGAGAAGGCGTGGCTCTCCGCTGCGAGCTCCTGACCCCTTTGCCTTTACTGACCCAAAAGGTGTTGGATGAGATATCCCATTTCATCCCACTGTGCTCAATAATGCCTAGAAAGTAGACTCCAAAAGCTGGCAATGCATTAACAGGAAGTAAATTGAGTGGCTACCCGCTACATCCATCTTTTTACTCCCTTTGTCAGGTGATGGGGCATCCATAGTATCCTGTGTATTTGTTTAAGGGCAGCATGCATGACCAGAGTCTAGTGACAACTGCCCTCTGATGTAAGGCAGATCCGGAGGGGAGTCCATATATTTTTTGTAAGCCCTGGGCGTGACTTCTCAGGCCTTAACACGGTCTTTAAAGGCATCCTAGGTGGATTTTCAACATGCCCTTGAGCATGGGTAGGCATTGTGTTGCGCGCTTTTATGTGTTCGCGTGGTTCTACCAAGAATTCATCCTTCTCTGTGATGGTGAATGAGTGACCCTTGTGAAAGGTGGCTGCCCTGTGAATAACCTAGTGATAGGAGGTGGCATCATCGAGGGGGAAGGATTAGCTGGGTAGATTATGTCACCATAATCATCCAGGGATCATCCTGGAACTCCAGGTCAAATGGGACACATAATGGGTCTATATGATCTAGAGGGATATAGGAGGAATATGAGGACCCGGGCAAGGAGGATGGTCGATGAGCGCTGTGAGAAGTTGGCCTAGTTCTAGTGATCACCTTGTATCAGACCAAACAACCCTTATGGTGATTGGTTGTAAGTCAACCTTATAGACCAGCTATCCTAATGGTAGCGTGGACAAAGCAGTCTTAGGCTAAACTCTTTTGGCATGTGAAGCCAGCTGTTTTACCACAATATAACCCCTTGAATACCAAGTGAAAGGACACCACACAGGTTGTTATGAAAATAAACAGTATATTTATTAATAACAACACCTCTGAACTCTTTATGAGGTCAGAGGGCTAAGCACATGACAATCTCTTACGAAAAATACGACAAGTTGCACAAAATTACAATGGTGCCCTAGGGGCACGACAAACCATATACTAAGTAAGTGGAATGTGAAAGTCAGTAAAAGGAATGGAGCTGTCCAGAGGCTGTAAGATCGATGGGACCACGCTATACTAACTTCAGGTAAGTAATAGGAGGCCCACGGAACGCGTGTGCAGAGTGTGAACTCACACGCGAGATGCGTAACAACGTCTATGGACAGTACAGTTTAAAGAAAAGGTGAGTACGGACAATCCTGACTAGGTAGGACTAAAACGACTGTGGAACTCGACACTAGGACAGTTAAACTACCCTTGAGCACCGAAATGCTCGTGTTACCTCACCCACGGGCCGCGGGTGCATAGGTGTCAAAGTGCGTTGGGTTCTCGCGTTGAAGTCAATGGAGCCTGAAAGAAAAGATGCTGCAGGCGACCAGGAGGAAGATGTCCGGTGCAATCCAAGGGTGGATTGTTGAAGAAGGAGACCTGAAAGCAGAGGGGACAATGTTCACAGTCACTAGCCAGTGACTGGAATGGGACCAGAAGGGACCCAGATGTCGACGTCGCGATCAGGTGAAGAGTGGATGCTTGACTCTGCAGCCACGTGGACCAGGAGGTGTCTTCGACGACCAGGATGGAGGCACGAGCTGTCCCACGCAGGCTCTCGCTGTCGGCGGTGTTGGATCCGGGATTGGAGGCAACAGGCCTTGGCAAAGGCAACCCACGCGGTGAGGAGGAAAAGCGTCTGGTGCGGACTAGGAGAGTCCGGGGTGCCCCTCTTTTGGAAGGGAGCAAGGGCTAATCTGGAGCAACCAGATCAGCAGTGAAAATTCAAAGAGTCGTCGTCTAGGAGGCCACTAGCCAGCCGGCAAGTGACCAGACAACGCGTCGAGCAGGAACCAAGCAGAAGGGCCCCACGCAGATCTCGTGGATGCTGGAAGGCTGATCTTCGGTGCAGGGGCTGCTTGGGGTTGGGGCTTCTCAGTCCCCAAAGCACTTGGTGGAGTTTACCTCGGGAGTCGTGCTGGAAGCGAAGTGCAGGTTCGTTCAAGATGGCCGGTCCCACGTGTCTCGTCGCACCCACGGGTCTCAGCTTTGCTGCAGATGAAGGTAGAGGTCGGAGAGGTCTGGGAATCCGGGTCTCGTCGGGCTCTGAAGTCTGGATCCTCGAGGGAAGACGACAAAGTGAAGCCGCTGGACGCTTGATGGTGCCTGCAGTTGTAGGGTGGACACTCCTTGTCCACAAGGGAGATTCTTCAGTCTACTGTGGAGCAGAACGTCGAAGGCCAGAGTTACTTCTTGTTGAATAGTTCAGGATAATCTAATTTGGAATGGGACCAGCTCCTACCTTTATTCTCCTAAAGGGGGCTGCACTACTGACTAGGTCCCTCCCCTGGGTGGGACCAGGAAGGGGGGTGGTTACACCCCCTATCCTTTGTCCGGTTTCCCGCCAGAGCTGGGGCTGGGATGCCCCAGCAACTGGTTTGAACCGGTGTATGCACAGGGCACCTTGTGTGCCCCAGGCATGTCTCATTCCTTTCAGGCCTCCCTACCTCAATACACAAAATCCTGTCTGGGTTGGTGCTAGCACCTCCCAAGGCAGGAAACCCTTTGTCCAAGCCATCCTCGCTGGAAGGACTCCCAGCAGCAGGAGGTCAGACTTGTGTCTGTGGTGGCAGCATCCATTTTGTGATGCTGAGGCTCGAGTTAACTTTAACCGGGGTTCACAGTTACATACATGTCGTGTCCCTCTAGAAGGGTGGAATGCTACCCCCGTCGCCAGATTTGGCAAAGGGGTAGCATTCCAAATCGTATGACACCTTACTCGACATGTTTTGATAATGTTATACCAGAGTTAGCATTTAACCGCGAGGTTGATAATGCACTTAAGAGTATATGGTATAGCGTTATCATGGAACAGCTATTAGGACTTGGTTCCGCAAGCTGCAAACGGGCTCAGCTCATGCCAGAGCACCATCTCACATAATTCCAAGCACTCTGCCTTCAGGATTGATAAGGCCTTCCATAGGAGTGACTGATAGGAATCTATGTGTCCATTTTAGGGTTAGATATAGGTATACTATATCTACAGCAAAGGGCGTTTACACCACCTTGCCCCAGCTGTCGTGCAGCCAGTTGTGTCAGATTTAGATGGCCAGCCAGGGGTGGCATAATACATGCTTCAGCCCCTGGTAGGCCCTGGGTACACCTATGCCCTGGGTACAGGGACTGATAAGGTGGCCCAGTACCAATTGGTAAATGCACCTAAAGTACATGGATGTCAATTTAGAGAGAGAACAGCTAGGCTGAGGGTCTGATTAGCAGTCCCACAGCCAGGGAAAGTCGTAAACCAGTGAAGCAAAAAGCAAAAAGCAAAAATCTGGGGTGACCATAGGATTGCAGACCCCACTCTCCTACATAACCCCCCCCCCCCAAACTTAGGGACATTAAACTAACCTTGACCAGGTGAGTCTTCCTGTTCTAAGTGGAAATACCTGGAGAGACCATCTGCATTGCCATGGTCAGTCCCTGGTCTGTGCTCCACTGTAAAGTCCATCCCCTGTAGGGAAATGGACCACCTAAGAAGTTTGGGGTTTTCACCCATCATCTGATTTAGCCATAAGAGGGGCTTATGGTCGGTCTGAATCTTGCCTTCTGCTTATAAAAGCAATGGGCTGGTCATGACCATCAATATTCAGTTGAGAAAGAACAGCTCCCACAACCAACTCAGATGCATCTGTTTGGACAATGAAGGTTTTGGAGTAGTCAGGACTCTTGAGAATAGGTGCAGTACACATGGCCTGCTTTAGGTCATCAAATGCCTTCTGACAGCTAACTGTCCACTGAACTTTCTTTGGCATTTTCTTGCTTGTCAAGTCATTAAGTGGTGTCACAATGGACCCATAATTTTTGACAAACTTTCTATAGTAACCAGACAGGCCCAAGAAAGCTCTGACCTGTGTCTGGGTGGTTGGAGGAGCCCAGTCCTTTATGGCCTGTATCTTGCTCTCCAATGGTTGAACCTGGCCGCCACCCACAAGGTGGCCCAGGTACACAACCTGACTCTGCCCTATCTGGCACTTAGTAGCCTTGATAGTGAGACCTGCCTTTTGCAGGGCCTCCAAAACTTTCCTCAGGTGGATCAGGTGATCCTCCCAGGTGGGGCTAAAGACAGCAATATCATCTAGATATGCTGCACAGAAGTCATCCAACCCAGTGAGAACTTGGTTCACCAACCTTTGAAAAGTGGCAGGTGCATTTTTCAAACCAAAGGGCATCACCACAAATTGGTAATGACCTCCTGGGGTAGAAAATGCTGTCTTGGCCTTGGCATCCTCAGCTAACCTGATTTGCCAATAACCAGCTGTGAGGTCAAATGTACTTAAGAAAGTTGCAGAAGCCAACTTATCTATCAGTTCATCTGCCCTAGGTATTGGATGGGCATCTGTCTTAGTGACAGCATTGAGACCCCTGTAGTCTACACAAAACCTCATCTCTCTCTTACCATCTTGGGTGTGAGGTTTTGGCACTAGAACTACAGGACTAGCCCAAGGGCTCTCTGAGGGTTCAATGACTCCCAATTCCAACATCTTTTGTACTTCTGTTTTTATGCAGTCCCTGACGTGGTCAGGTTGCCTGTAGATTTTACTCTTTATAGGCAGACTGTCTCCAGTGTCCACCTCATGTGTGCACCAGTTTGTCTGACTGGGGGTCAGAGAAAACATTTGTCTGAAGGATTGAAGAACCTGTTTACAATCCTCTTGTTGATGGGCAGAGAGGCTGTCAGAAAAGACTACACCATCTACTGACCCATCATCAGGGTTCTGAGTGAGCAGGTCTGGGAAAGGGTCACTCTCTTCCTCCTGCCCCTCATCTGTGGCCATGAGCAAGCCCATGTCCTCCCTGTTGACAAATGCTTTGAGCCTATTCACATGAAGTACTCTGTGAGGGCTCCTGGGAGATCCCATGTCCACCAAGTAGGTGACTTCTCCCTTTTGTTCAATGATGGTATGGGGTCCAGACCATTTGTCTTGGAGAGCTGCTGGGGCCACTGGCTCCAACACCCACACCTTCTGTCCTGCATGATACACAGTTAGGACAGCCTTTTGGTCATGCCAAGCTTTTTGAAGTTCTTGGCTGGCCTCAAGGTTTTTAGATGCCTTCTCCATGTACTCTGCCATCCTGGAGCGGAGACCAAGTACATAGTCCACTATGTCAAGCTTAGGCTTTTTGAGAGGTAACTCCCATCCTTCCTTCACAAGACATAGGGGTCCTCTTACAGGATCCCCAAACAGAAGCCCAAAAGGGCTGTAACCAACCCCCTTCTGTGGGACCTCTCTGTAAGCAAACAGGAGGCAGGGTAAAAGGATATCCCATCTTAGCCTGAGCTCCTCAGGTAATCCTTTTATCATCCCTTTGAGGGTCTTGTTGAATCTCTCAACAAGCCCATTGCATTGTGGGTGATAGGGTGTGGTGAATTTATAATTGACACCACATTCCTTCCACATAGCAGTCAAGTATCCTGACATGAAGTTTGCACCTCTGTCAGAGACAACCTCCTTGGGAAACCCCACTCTGGAGAAAACTCCAAGTAGGGCCCTGGCCACAACAGGAGCTGTAGTGGTCCTAAGGGGAATAGCTTCTGGATACCTGGTGGCATGATCCACTACCACCAGTATAAATCTGTGCCCAGATGCTGTTGGGGGGTCCATTGGTCCAACAATGTCAATCCCCACTCTTTCAAAGGGAACCCCCACCACAGGTAGTGGTATAAGGGGGGCCTTTGTTGTACCACCTGATTTGCCACTGGCTTGGCAGGTGACAGATGAGCGACAAAACTCTTTAGTGTCCTCAGACATATGAGGCCAGTGAAAGTGTGGGGCAAGCCTGTCCCAAGTCTTGTTCTGGCCTAAGTGACCTGAAAGGGGAATTTCATGGGCTAAGGTGAGAAGGAAACCTCTAAGAGACAAGGGGATGACCAGCCTCCTGGTAGCACCAGGCTTGGGGTCTCTTGACTCAGAGTATAGGAGTCCATCTTCCCAATAAACTTTATGGGCACCTGTAGCATTCCCTGCAGCCTCAGCAGCAGCCTGCTGTCTGAGGGGTTCAAGAGAGGAACAGTCTAACTGGGCCTGCCTCAAGTCTGCCCTGGAAGGTCCCCCTGTCCCAAGAAACTCAACCTGTTCAGGCTCAAGCTCTTCTAGGACAGTTCCTTCTGGGGTCTTGAGGTCAGTCTCCTGAGAGAGCTGATCCTCAACCTGAGGCAGGGGGGGAAGGGTCAACCTTACCCCTACTGCTCTTTCTCTTGGGTAGTGTCTGGTCCATTCTTCCAGGATCCAGCACTAGTTCAGCTGGGCATTTCTTGGCCTGTGACCTAGTCACAGCAAGCACATGTGAGGAGAGACCTAGCATTTCTACATGAGTCCTGTACTCCACATCTGACCACAGTGAGGATTCCAAATCATTGCCCAAAAGACAATCTACTGGGAGGTCTGAACTAACTACAACCTTTTTGAGGCAAGTTACCCCCTCCCCAGGAGAAATTAACAACTGCCATACTGTGATTGGTAGTGACATTGCTAGCATTGGTCACTAGGTAATCTGAACCTAGCATGATCTGGTCAGGATCCAAAAATGTTGGTGTCACCATAGTGACACTGGCACATGTGTCCCTGTAGGCCTGAGCCATTTTTCCATTGATTAAAGGCGTTTGCCTGTATTTGCCCAGGGTACTAGGACTTACAGTAGGGTCATATCCATGTTCCCAGTACAAACCAGAACTGCCTGAGTAAGAATTCTAAGTCAGAACCCACCTTAGTTCCCAGGGTTAACCCAACTATAGCCTTGGGAGGTACACTACCACTACTAACTGTACTAGGGGGCGCAGGTGTCTTAGGGACAGTAGTGGTAGGAGTTTGGCCTTTCTTGGTGCACTCACTAAACCAGTGAGTCTTACTTTTACAGTATTGGCACCATGGTTTCTTAGGACCATCATTCTTCTTCTTTTGGGAAGTTTGGGACCCACCCTCCTTAGGTTGTTGGGGCCCTGTTGAATACTTCTGGTCATTTTGCTTATTCTCAGTACCCTTCTGGTCTGCTTTCTTCTGGCCACCACCCTGGTTCTGGTTCTGCTGCTTGACCCTTGTCCTGACCCATCTGTCCGCCTTCTTTCCCAATTCTTGGGGAGAGGTCAGATCTGAGTCAATCAAGTGCTGATGCAACAACTGGTTCTGACAATTATTTAAGATTTGCTCTTTCATAATTAGATTATACAATCCTGTGTAATAAGTAACTTTACTTCCCAGTAACCAGCCCTCCAGAGCCTTAGTGGCACAATCCACAAAGTCAGTCCAATCTTGAGCCTGAGTTTTCTGGGTATCCCTGAACATCAACCTGTACTGTTCAGTGGTTAAGCCAAACCCATCAATCAGAGCAAGTTTCAAGACTTGGTAATCATTAGCATCCTCATCTCTAACAGTGAGGAGCTTGTCTCTACCTTTACCTTCAAAGGAGAGCCACAATATAGCTGCCCACTGACTCTGGGGTACCTGCTGTACTTTGCAGGCTCTCTCCAAAGCAGTCATCCACTTGTGGATGTCATCCCCTGTCTTATAGGGGGGCACTATTTTACTCAGGTGTCTATTATCAAAACTCCTGTCTCTATCCCTAGGGATAGTGCTGCCACCAGTGGGGACTACCCCACTTAACTGTTGCTCTCTAGCAAAGGCAAGCTTTTCTTTGGCAAGGGCAAGTTCTTCCCTCTGAATCCTCAGATTAGCCTGTCTCATCCTTGCTTCATGCTCTCTCCTCTGAGGGCAAGTCATTCTCCTCTGGGGAGAAGTCATTCTCCTCTGAGCAGATGCATGAGATTGCACAGATCTATTGGAGTCCCTAGAATGAGACCTATCTCTTCTAACTCCAAAGTTAGGCATGCTCAGGGTCAGTACTGGGGGTCCCCCAGATCCTTCCCTATGTAGGTCTAAGTTGGTCCTAGTAAGCCTGCTGACTAACTCAGGGCCTTTGTCTGCCTCATCCCCAGAGGTGTCCTCTTCTTCCTCCTCCTCTTCTACATTCTCTGTTTCAGGGAGGTCTGGATCTCCAAGGTTACCCTCTAAGGCTGGCATGCTCCCATCTGTATTAGAAGCCTTTCTAGCATCATATGTCTCTAAGAGACCTAACAAAAAGGGAGTGGTAGGGTTACAACCCTGTTTCAATTTCCTGGAGGTACACAATTGTCTCATCTCCTGGAAACTGAGAGCTGCATATCTGGAAAGGACCTGTGGAGGGTCACTAACCACTTGGGGAGTCTCTGAAGACTCTCCATGGGTAGACATGCTTCTAGTGAGGTGTAAGTGATGCACCTACCTACACTATGAGTTTTCCTACTGATCCCTTGCTAAGAGTTGTAGTCAGGGTGTGCTAGGCTCTTTCTACTACAACAGCTGGTTCAGTAGAAACAGAGTATTTCTAAGCTTGTTATATGTACCTAGGTACCTTATGTGATCTTTCAAATGATATTTCAAGATTATACGTGGTAAAAACAACAGCAAGCTCAAATCCCAACCGCTGCACACCAATGTGAGAAGTTGGCCTGATATATGATGCTCACTAGTTCTAGTGATCACCTTGTATCAGTCCAAACAACCCGTATAGTGATTGGTTGTAAGTCAACCTTATAGACCAGCTATCCTAATGGTAGCGTGGACAAAGCAGTCTTAGGCTAAACTCTTTTGGCATGTGAAGCCAGCTGTTTTACCACAATATAACCCCTTGAATACCAAGTGAAAGGATACCACACAGGTTGTTATGAAAATAAACAGTATATCTATTAATAACAACACCTCTGAACTCTTTATGAGGTCTGAGGGCTAAGCACATGACAATCTCTTACGAAAAATACGACAAGTTGCACAAAATTACAATGGTGCCCTAGGGGCACGACAAACCATATACTAAGTAAGTGGAATGTGAAAGTCAGTAAAAGGAATGGAGCTGTCCAGAGGCTGTAGGATCGATGGGACCACGCTATACTAACTTCAGGTAAGTATTAGGAGGCCCACGGAACGCGTGTGCAGAGTGTGAACTCACACGCGAGATGCGTAACAACGTCTATGGACAGTACAGTTTAAAGAAAAGGTGAGTACGGACAATCCTGACTAGGTAGGACTAAAACGACTGTGGAACTCGATACTAGGACAGTTAAACTACCCTTGAGCACCGAAATGCTCGTGTTACCTCACCCACGGGCCGCGGGTGCATAGGTGTCAAAGTGCGTCGGGTTCTCGCGTTGAAGTCAATGGAGCCTGAAAGAAAAGATGCTGCAGGCGACCAGGAGGAAGATGTCCGGTGCAATCCAAGGGTGGATTGTTGAAGAAGGAGACCTGAAAGCAGAGGGGACAATGTTCACAGTCACTAGCCAGTGACTGGAGTGGGACCAGGAAGGAACCAGATGTCGACGTCGCGATCAGGTGAAGAGTGGACGCTTGACTCTGCAGCCACGTGGACCAGGAGGTGTCTTCGACGACCAGGATGGAGGCACGAGCTGTCCCACGCAGGCTCTCGATGCCGGCGGTGTTGGATCCGGGATTGGAGGCAACAGGCCTTGGCAAAGGCAACCCACGCGGTGAGGAGGAAAAGCGTCTGGTGCGGACTAGGAGAGTCCGGGGTGCCCCTCTTTTGGAAGGGAGCAAGGGCTAATCTGGAGCAACCAGATCAGCAGTGAAAATTCAAAGAGTCGTCGTCTAGGAAGCCACTAGCCAGCCGGCAAGTGACCAGACAACGCGTCTAGCAGGAACCAAGCAGAAGAGCCCCACGCAGATCTCGTGGATGCTGGAGGGCTGATCTTCGGTGCAGGGGCTGCTCGGGGTTGGGGCTTCTCAGTCCCCAAAGCACTTGGTCGAGTTTACCTCGGGAGTCGTGCTGGAAGCGAAGTGCAGGTTTGTTCAAGATGGCCGGTCCCACGTGTCTCGTCGCACCCACGGGTCTCAGCTTTGCTGCAGATGTAGGTAGAGGTCGGAGAGGTCTGGGAATCCGGGTCTCGTCGGGCTCTGAAGTCTGGATCCTCGAGGGAAGACGACAAAGTGAAGCCGCTGGACGCTTGATGGTGCCTGCAGTTGCAGGGTGGACACTCCTTGTCCACAAGGGAGATTCTTCAGTCTTCTGTGGAGCAGAACGTCGAAGGCCAGAGTTTCTTCTTGTTGAATAGTGCAGGATAATCTAATTTGGAATGGGACCAGCTCCTACCTTTATTCTCCTAAAGGGGGCTGCACTACTGACTAGGTCCCTCCCCTGGGTGGGGCCAGGAAGGGGGGTGGTTACACCCCCTATCCTTTGTCCGGTTTCCCACCAGAGCTGGGGCTGGGATGCCCCAGCAACTGGTTTGAACCGGTGTATGCACAGGGCACCTTGTGTGCCCCAGGCATGTCTCATTCCTTTCAGGCCTCCCTACCTCAATACACAAAATCCCTTCTGGGGTGGTGCTAGCACCTCCCAAGGCAGGAAACTCTTTGTCCAAGCCATCCTCGCTGGAAGGACTCCCAGCAGCAGGAGGTCAGACTTGTGTCTGTGGTGGCAGCATCCATTTTGTGATGCTGAGGCTCGAGTTAACTTTAACCGGGGTTCACAGTTACATACATGTCGTGTCCCTCTAGAAGGGTGGAATGCTACCCCCGTCGCCAGAATTGGCGAGGGGGTAGTATTCCAAATCGTATGACGCCTTACTCGACATGTTTAATAATGTTATACCAGAGTTAGCATTTAACCGCGAGGTTGATAATGCACTTAAGAGTATATGGTATAGCGTTATCATGGAACAGCTATTAGGACTTGGTTCCGCAAGCTGCAAATGGGCTCAGCTCATGCCAGAGCACCATCTCACATAATTCCAAGCACTCTGCCTTCAGGATTGATAAGGCCTTCCATAGGAGTGACTGATAGGAATCTATGTGTCCATTTTAGGGTTAGATATAGGTATACTATATCTACAGCAAAGGGTGTTTACACCACCTTGCCCCAGCTGTCGTGCAGCCAGTTGTGTCAGATTTAGATGGCCAGCCAGGGGTGGCATAATACATGCTTCAGCCCCTGGTAGGCCCTAGGTACACCTATGCCCTGGGTACAGGGACTGATAAGGTGGCCCAGTACCAATTGGTAAATGCACCTAAAGTACATGGATGTCAATTTAGAGAGAGAACAGCTAGGCTGTGGGTCTGATTAGCAGGCCCACAGCCAGGGAAAGTCGTAAACCAGTGAAGCAAAAAGCAAAAATCTGGGGTGACCATAGGATTGCAGACCCCACTCTCCTACAAGCGCCAATGGCTGTTTTAACTTTGAACCTGGTCTGGACGTCGTAGTGCTTCAGCTCAGAAAAGCTTGTCTGAGCTGCTGCAGAGGAACCAGAAGGCATTGAGAAAGGCTGGGTCTTATGCATCTGTTTCGGAGCTGCAATCTGAGTCGGTGATGGCACCAAAGCTTTGTGTTGGCTCTGATGCAGTTGCTGCCGGGAAAGCTCTTGGTTTTATAGTGGGCTCAACCCCCTTGAGGGGCAGGGATCGACTGACTGTTTTTGGTGATAGAATACAGTACTCACAGTCCACGTCTTTGTCTTTGGGCATTAGCAGTTGATCTTAGGCATCAGAGCCCGATGAAGAACTCTGGGCTGAAGGCCGCTGGTTGATCAGCAGAGGCACCAGTTTCCCCTTTGACATCCTGCCCGAAGATGTCGGATCGTCCTCATCTTGCCAGTGCAACATCTTGCGTTGAGAGAGGAGTCGATTGCGATGATGATGGAGGATCTTCTTGGACCAAAATGCGAGGCAGGTGAGACAAGAGGTCTTGTCATGCTCCAGCGACAAGGAGGGCCACAGACTGATTGGTGATCTTGCCACAAGTGAAACTCTGGCCAGTACTGGAAAGGGGTCCTCTCCATTACAGCCAGCACATTCTTGAGGAGGGAGACCAAGGAGAAGGGCCTTATGGGGACAAGGTCCCAAACAAAGCATTGAAGATAGCACAGGCATGGAACTAACTGAACTGGGACGAAGTCGAAAAGACAACACAACTGTTTTGTTCTAACAGCAGAAGAAACATCAAAAGGCCCTGACGAAGAGTGTCATGTGACATTGACTCAGAGCTTCAGCGATACACGCCGAAACCAGACAGAGGAAAAAACAATCCAACAATGGAGCTAAAGCGCATTACCAGTCATAGGAGTCACTTGAACTTGTGACTCAAAAGCCTTCTTCAGAAAAACAAGATGTACAGGTCCAAGCCCAAACATAGATGACAGTAGTATGCAGAGCATGTGTATCTGCTGCTACCCATGCTACGATCATTGTATTCTGAGTCAAAGCTAACAGGAAAACATCGTCTGCCTGCTCATCAGAAAATTACATGCCAAACACTGGTACGTTTTGTGAAGTATCAACAAATTTGCATACTGAAAACGCATTGCAGCAGGTTCTTTTTTAACCATCTTTTCCCTTAACTGAAGAATCATTCAGTGGTGCTTTTCTGTATAGTTTCGAGATAAAGATTTGATGTAGACATAGGATGGGACGACTGTGGGACTGCTGAAATTGCAACCCAAATATCCCAACATTAGGAGGTGTAGGAGAAATAAATGTAAACTTGTACAAGCAAAGATCAGGGGAAATTACTTAATTTGTTATGAAAAGAATAATTAAAAATGTTTATACCAGTAAACGTACTTGCATCATCCCGTTCTATCCTGGTTCCATCACTGGTAGAAACACAGGTAAAGTGAAGAGGTTCTACTTCCAGAAGTCCTGTGAGAGAAGTAAAACTGCCCTCAGCAGCTGCACAAGGGCTAACCTTCCCATTACCTGCAACAAAAGGACATTTAATTACAATGTTACTTTCAGTTACACATTCCAATCAACAAACAAGTTACTTAACTTCAGTAACCATCATTCTGAAATCGTGGAATCATCACCTCTTCTGGATCACACACCTTTGAAATAGCTCCTCTGTGCCAACATATGGCACCACAATACCACAGCTCAAGTATCTGCTTGTGAAACTGCACTTGTCATGATTCTACAAAGTTGCTCAAGACGCCCAAGCAGTGCTCGAGCATTAGATTCTAGCCCTCTTTTTCAGACCTGCTAATGAAAGGCAAGACCAACGAGATTGACGGAAGCAGTGCATCAAACCTAACTTGGTACCTTACTACAAATAGTCACATGAACACTTGTCAGAATATAGAGGAGGGCCTGATTGGTGAACAATCCTCATGTAATTAGAGTATCCATCAAAAAGATAGTTAGGCAAGTTTGGTCAATTGTTGTTCTTATAGATAGGTCTGCCAGCAGATTCCTCATCTCTTGAATTAATGACCAAGCAGTGCCTCGAGGTAGGGGTCTGAGAAGGTGGTCAAACTAATAAATCCTGCAGCGCAGACTTATGCTAAATGGCAATCACCATGGATCTCAGGCAATACTACCTGGTGAAGGTGTGGACCAAAGCCCATGTTCCAGCAAGGCAGATATCCAGGACAGAGACACTAAAGAATAGTGCTAAAGAAGTCGCCTTCATCCTGGTGAACAATTTACTTAACTTCGGTAACGCATTAGCTGATAGAGACTCCATCTAACAGCCGATTTCTTACCTTTGAATTTCCCAGAGGTCATTCAGCTCTGCGTGACGTCATCAGCAGCGTCAGTTATGACGTTGCGGTGCCTATATAGACGCCACCCAGGTGCTCAGACGTCAGTACTTTATGATTTTTCAAGCCAGAAGGGCAGAGCCACAAAGTAACTGACATAGTTGTGTGCAAAACTAGGGCCCTGAACAGGGGAGCAACCCTAGCTCTACAACATTAGTCAGCACAGCAGGGAGGCATAGGTGGGGCTGTAAGGAATATGCAGCTAGATATAGTCTCTACCAGCTAATGCGTTACCAAAGGTAAGTAACTTGTTCATCTGATAGACACTTCTAGCTGTAGATTCCTTACTTTTTAATTAGATACCAGAGCCATACCATCCCGGCGACGAGTTGCGGACCAATACTTCAAACTAGGAAGTCTCTGTGGAATTGATTGTCTAGGCAGTAATGTTTGGCAAACGTGAGCAAAGATGCCCAGGTAGCTGCCTGAAAGATGTCTAGGACTGGAACACCCTGTGACAAGGCCGTAGTCGCAGCCTTTGCCCTGGTGGAATGGGCCCTTAATCCCTCAGGGGGCTGCTTCTCTGCCAGGGCATAGCACATCTTAATGCAGAAAACGACACAGCGAGAGATGGTCCTTTTCTACACTGTCCTTCCCTTCTATGCTCCGACCTATCCCACAAAGAGTTGGTCATCCACCTGGAACTCTTTTGTGCTGTCAAGGTAGGACGATAATGTTCTTTTTGGGTCAAGTCAATAGAGACGCTCCTCTTCCTTAGAGGGATGCAGGGGAGCGAAGAAGGTGGGCAGTGTGATGAATTGCCCAGATGGAATGGAGTCACAACTTTTGACAAAAGGAAGCCTGGGTGCAGAGCACCACTTTGTCTGGAAAAGACATCAGATACGGAGGCGCACAAGTTAATTCCTGTAACCCACTTACCCTCTGGGCAGATGTAATTGCCACTAAGTAGTCTGCATTGATGGTCAACAGCCGGAGGGGACAATAGTGTAAAGGCTCAAAGGGAGCACACATCAGGTAGGTAAGGACCACATTAAGGTCCCACTGTGGCGTAACACAGGGCATGAGCGGAAACAAGTGAGCCAGCCCTTTTAGAAATGTATTGACAATAGGAGACTTAAAGAGAAAGGTCTGGTCTGGCACAGCAAAAAAAGCAGACAGAGCAGAAAGGTAACCCTTGATTGTTCCCAAAGCATAGCCCTGTTGGGCAAAGGTCGGAATGAACAAAAGAACTGTAAAAAGAGAAGCAGAAAGAGGGTCAATAGACCTTTCAGTACAGTATAATACAAACTTCTGCCAACAGCAGGCGTACACCGTCTTAGTGGAGGGACCCGTGGCTGCCAAAATAACATAGCATACTTCGGGAGGAAGGTCAAATGGCATCAACAGCCGCTACTCAATCTCCAAGCATGGAGGCGAAGAGGTTCGGGTGGAGGACCCTCACCTGCTGCTGCAACAGATCCTCCCGAAGAGCTAGCCTGATTGAAGGATCGGTTCGGAGCCACAAGTACGACCTGGGTCCTGTTGTTCCTGATCATCTTCAGAACCCTGGGCAGGAATGGTATGCGCGGGAAGGCGTACAGCAGGCCTGAGCTCCATTAGCAACTACAGGCATTACCAAGCAATAACCGCCTTGGAAACTTCAGTGCGTAGTCTTACCCATACACTATTGGAGAAGTGGTTTCTCAAATTTGTTACAATCACTGGTATCCAGGACTTGTTATTTGAGTACATTTATGCCACAGGCCAGTAACCCACTCTGGAAATGTGTCCCAGATCCAGACTCCAGTACAGTTCACCATCTGCCACTTTTGTTGGCAGATTAATATCTTGGCTACAGTCTGATTTCAAAGGGCCTAATCAGGGTCCTGATGTTTACAAAGAAGTGCTCTTATTACTTAAAAAAAAAATGCCCTGCCCAAGCCATTTAAGCGAGCTGGGTTGTGAAAGTTCGTAGCTCCTAAAAATAGGGTTGTGGTTCTGAAACGTTTAGGAAGCACTGGTGCAAGGCATTCCATAAAGTTAAGGCTGATAGGGATGTTGAACAGGGAAAAGTGTTTTCAGTTCTGCAAATATATAGCATTGGTAACTAGATGTAGATGTATGGAGGTGTAGGCTAGCCCTGATTATTGGAAATGTAGAGGTAGAATACAATGTCTTGAAAGGCTGGTTTAAGGGACTATGCAATTTCAGACAGAATAGTAGGCAAATGTTTTTCAGCCAGCAGCATAGCAGGCCCCCATAGTGGGTTTGCAGGCTTACTTGAAGATGTACATACTTTCTAGAGGTAGTTTAAGGGAACCAAATTATGTGACCTCTGGAGTCAGATTGTAAGGTTGAATTGACGGAAACCTTTTGACTAGCACATTACCCTGAAAGCAGACCGGAGTGCAAACCGCCTGGCTGACCTTACTGCATATCGCCAGGTGTTCGAGGACTTCTGCCATAGCCGAACCGCCACAGGAGCAGCCCCGCCTCCCGCCGCACGCCTCCCGCTGGCCCAGGGAGACTGCCGCTGAGCGGAGAGCGGGGTCTGGGGAACTTCATCCCCCAACAGGCACTGCGCCAAGCACCATCAGGAAGCGCCAGGAGGCGCATAAAAGTAGCGCACAGCCTGCAGAGCGGGGGAAACCTTTTGACTAGCACATTACCCTGAAAGCAGACCGGAGTGCAAACCGCCTGGCTGACCTTACTGCATATCGCCAGGTGTTCGAGGACTTCTGCCATAGCCGAACCGCCACAGGAGCAGCCCCGCCTCCCGCCTCCCGTTGGCCCAGGGAGACTGCCGCTGAGCGGAGAGCGGGGTCTGGGGAACTACATCCCCCAACAGGCACTGCGCCAAGCACCATCAGGAAGCGCCAGGAGGCGCATAAAAGTAGCGCACAGCCTGCAGAGCGGGGGAAACCTTTTGACTAGCACATTACCCTGAAAGCAGACCGGAGTGCAAACCGCCTGGCTGACCTTACTGCATATCGCCAGGTGTTCGAGGACTTCTGCCATAGCCGAACCGCCACAGGAGCAGCCCCGCCTCCCGCCTCCCGTTGGCCCAGGGAGACTGCCGCTGAGCGGAGAGCGGGGTCTGGGGAACTACATCCCCCAACAGGCACTGCGCCAAGCACCATCAGGAAGCGCCAGGAGGCGCATAAAAGTAGCGCACAGCCTGCAGAGCGGGGGAAACCTTTTGACTAGCACATTACCCTGAAAGCAGACCGGAGTGCAAACCGCCTGGCTGACCTTACTGCATATCGCCAGGTGTTCGAGGACTTCTGCCATAGCTGAACCGCCACAAGACCAGCCCCGCCTCCCGCCGCACGCCTCCCGCTGGCCCAGGGAGACTGCCGCTGAGCGGAGAGCGGGGTCTGGGGAACTACATCCCCCAACAGGCACTGCGCCAAGCACCATCAGGAAGCGCCAGGAGGCGCATAAAAGTAGCGCACAGCCTGCAGAGCGGGGGAAACCTTTTGACTAGCACATTACCCTGAAAGCAGACCGCAGTGCAAACCGCCTGGCTGACCTTACTGCATATCACCAGGTGTTCGAGGACTTCTGCCATAGCCGAACCGCCACAGGAGCAGCCCCGCCTCCCGCCGCACGCCTCCCGCTGGCCCAGGGAGACTGCCGCTGAGCGGAGAGCGGGGTCTGGGGAACTACATCCCCCAACAGGCACTGCGCCAAGCACCAACAGGAAGCGCCAGGAGGCGCATAAAAGTAGCACACAGCCTCCCTCGCGGGACGAGACTGTTCCAGGCTGGGCTGGGCTAGCCCCCTTGGATCCCACTTACCAGACGTGGACCCCATTTCCCAAGGGTATTGACTTTTTGACATTCGTGTGCTTTGTGTCCTTTGGAACTAGACCTCGAACATTCACAACAATGACCAGGGGTTCCAGAAGTAAGACCGCACTTAGAACTGCCTTGTTTACAGGTCCTATTGACCAGTTTATCTCAAAAACTAATGAGGCAATTAATGAAAACATTTCCCTTTTAGAACGCAGGGTGTCTCAGGACCTTGCGATTGCCCGGAGATCCTCAATGGGCCTCATAGCAGCGGCTTTAACCCCGCTTCCATCAGCTTCTCCTATCCCAATTCTAATACAGTCTGGTGCAACTGCCCAAGTTCATTCAATCCCAAATGCTGTTGACCTATCAGCCACCAACCTGTCGTCGGAATTAGACTCAACAGGGAACCTTGAGATTACCCCGGACCTTGGGCAGATTTTGTCTGAAGATCCTGAACAAGTATCCAGGCTCAAGGGAGTTAGAGAAGGTGCTGTTCCTAAGCAACCAGAACTCCAAAAAAAGGGGAATAACACCAAACACCATCATAAAGCCAATAAAAAGAAAGGGTCTATCGTACCACCATCCAAGAATGCCCCCCCTAGCAGTAATTCTGCACCACTTGGCTCATCTAACCTACAATGCCCCACATCGGACAATGATCAAGAGGGTGGCCTCAGTCTGATTGGCTGTGATACTCCGCAGCTTTTCGCTAGATTCAGGGACTTATTAAAATACCATCTCCAACCTCTGGAACGGAGTATCATGGCAATTGAAAAGCAACTTGCCATACTCCTCGTTAAATTGCCCAACCAGACCAGGGCGGGAATTGTTAAATCTGGGGGGGCCTCGACAGTGGTCAATTCTGGGGTTATACCAGCTAACTCAGATAGACCGCCCATTATGACCAAAACCCAGTCTAAAACAAAAGAGCCATCAACCCCCATACCACCAGCTTCAAAAAAATTTGCAAAATCTAAGTCAACAGCTAAAACCCCTTCTCAGTCACCTTCATCTAGTCAGCAAAATTCTTCCCTCCCCCCCCCCCCTGTAGCCCCACTAATAGCTGCCAATCATACCGCGGCCAAGGTGTCCTCGCAGCCATCTCAAACCAAACCCCCGGTGCCCCCAAAATCACATCCCCCAGAGGGTAAGAGGGGGTTTGACCCAAACGCCCAGTTCATCTGTCACCTGAGGTATCCCCATTTACTGTGATCCTAACGGGAGTACCCGAACTAACAGCAGGATCAGATGAACAACCCTGGTCCCTTCTGAATAAAATCCTTCAATGGCTTAGTATCAATAGGCCATTACAGCCCCCAAACACCAGTAGAATATCATCTGTACGTACAGTACCATGGGTGGGGGTGAGCCCGAAGAGTATTCAGGGGGACTGCGTCATTGTTACTTGCGATGATGCGTCCACCGTGAATCATATTTGCTCGTGGCCAGATCTGGAGAAGAAAGGGGGAGTCGACGCCCATCGACTCTCCTTTTTCTACCCCCCCCCCGTATATAACTATCATCACCCAATACCACCACCAAACTGGGTTTTACCTCCAGAACAATCCTGGAATTATGGAGGTCCATGGCTGACCCAAAAGAGCAGGAGCAGGGAATGGGTACCTCGGCCCTGGTATTCCAACAAAGGCCATTTTATGGGCGACGGGTGGCGAGGTATTCACACTAACAATAGATTTGATTGTCTTGAGATGGTTGACTGACTTCATGCTTCACCATCATCAAGCCAGTCCGACATTAGGCAGTTAGGGTCGGACGTACGCATGCAACATGTCCACGCTAGCGACCGAGCAGTCTCTATCACGGATTGCGTACCCCCCAGTGGACATGCGGCCATACGGGAGGTTTTTGTTCAGGAAGGCAGTCCCATACAACCTCTCCCTCTCAAACCCTACCCCTGTAATAATCAAACTTCCACCTGTAGGCCTGTAGTTATGTATCCTCGGAGAGGTGCTTCATGTATTAGTAATGAAGCGTGTGTGGTTCTCTGTGCCCCCACGATTGCCCCATGCGAGAGTGCTAAGGAGGATAACTCGATCATAGCCCGCGACTCCTAGCCGGAGCAGGTTATCTATGGTCCAACCGAGTTTGCAGGCCTTACCCTCATTTCCTGGAATATTGCCGGAATTGCAGGGAAACTAGACACCCCCTTCTGGCCTAAGTATATAGGGGAAGGATTTGATATAATCCTCCTTCAAGAAACCTGGTGCCAAGAGCAAATAAATATAGAAGGTTATTCATCCTATTGCCTCAACGCTACTAAATCCAGTTCAGGAAGGGCTAAGGGGGGCCTTCTGCTACTTCTGTCCAATAAATTGTGTAACTGTAAAGTCAGAAGCAGCTCGATTGTGGGAACCCACAGCCAGGTAGTGAGGGTTGAATGTAGCATGGGAAATGATTTGGTCCTTGTTAATTTTTATAATAACATCTTTGATGCCTCCAGAGGGAATATTCTATTCCCTTTGGAAAAGGAAATCGTAAGGGTTCTGGGCATCTCAAACAGAAGGGCTGATATTCTATGGGCAGGGGACTTTAATCTGCAGCCATGTCAACTATCAATAGGGAATCCCTGTGGCTTTGGAACGGGGACGGTTAATCATGGGGGGGTGTGGGTGAGAGCGAGGATTCCCTTCATTTCCCACATTGCCACTATGGTTCAATTTTAAACAAACTGTTAATCAAACTAGACCTATACCTGTTAAATTGTAATAAAAACAGTTTGAATGCCATTTGCCCCACTTTTACAGGGAGGGACGCAGGGACATTTATAGACCATATTCTGTTCTCCAGCACAGGACACTTTATAAACCTGTGTATCAGGGAGGAAACTCTAAGTGATCACAACAGCATCTGCGTCACCCTACCGGGACGGGGTGCAAAACTAGTGACTGGAGAAACCTGTTCCACCGATATCGTTCCGATCAGACCAAATGGTCTGAGGATTAAATGGTCTGGAACCAGCTCCATGGCCAAACAGAGGGAGGTTATAGTTAGTTGTAAAATCGAAATCAGCTATTGTTTAAAAAATGCCATTAACCCCGATTTCCTGTTGTCACAATTTATCAAGATCAAAACCATCATTGAAGGTATTTTTACTAAGAAATCCCCATCCAACAGAGTTATAAAACGGGGATGGTTTGATAAACCCTGTACAGCAGCTCTACGGGAACTGAAGAAAGCTTTAGGTATCAAACCCCGAGACAGCAATGGAATAAAACAATTAAGGGTTAACTATAAAATGGCTGTTTCCAACAGGAAAAAGGTTTTACAAAGTGAAGCTTGGGATAAGCTGAAAGAAGCAGCTGAGACCAAAAATTGTAAACTTTATTGGGAAATAATTAACAGCCCTTTTCTAAACACTGATGGTATCCCGGAAATAACATCATACGTTGCATGCAACGAGTGGATTACCCACTTTACTAATATCTTTAACCCGGAAGGGAAACCCCTAACCGTATCAGTGACCGAGTCCTCCTCTTGGATACCTCTACCTCTGGGAGTAACCTTGGAGGAGGGTCACGAAGGGCTTTCCAACAGCAAGGGGGGGGAAGGCCCCGGGCCCCGATGGGGTCCCCATTGATTTACTAAAAGCAGAACCAAACTTGTGGGCTCCTATTCTGGTGAGGACCTTTAACTGCGCAGCAGAAGGTAACATTCCTCCCTCCTGGGGTCAATCAGTTATTATTCCCCTATTCAAAAAAGGCAGTAAATCTGAGGCTTCCAATTATCGTCCGATCTCTTTGTTGGACGCCTCAGTAAAGGTCATGAGTAGAATTTTGCTCAAAAGACTAGAAACTTGGGCTACAGTCATGAACATTTTAACAAAAGTGCAATATGGCTTTAGGAAAGGTAGGGGCACTTTGGAGCAATGTGTAAATTTGGACCTCATTATCAATAAATATACTGTAGTCAAAAAGGGCAATCTTTTTTTATGTTTCGCTGACCTGAGCAGCGCGTTTGATTTAGTTGATCACGCTATTCTTTGGCAGGTTTTGCTGGAGTCAGGGGCACCGAAGGAAATTGTCCACTTTCTGGCCAGGCTTTACGAGAAACTATCCTGTAAGGTCCGTTATGGTACCCTAGGCGAATGTACGACGTTTCTCAAAGTTTCACGGGGTATTCGCCAGGGATGCGTACTGGCCCCTCTTTTATTTTCCCTTTTTATTAATTATATTGATCGCATCTTGACCGATACCCCAGCAGATGCTCCCCTGATTGGAGGCAAACCTGTCCCAATCTTACTATATGCGGACAACGCTGTTCTTTTATCCCGCACTCAGATTGGGTTACAGCGACTCATTGACAGATTCATGCTGTTTATTCAAAACAGGAGGCTCCGCATGAACAAAACTAAGACTTATGTAATGTTGTGCGGGCAGTCTGCAAATAAACTGAAGTACAGCTTTTTCTTGGATAGCGACAACATGACACACGTTAAATCATTTTGTTATTTGGGAATCACGCCAACGACGGGTCTTGGGTACCCGAGTTTGATAACATCAGGTTGAAAATGATGCGGTCTACCAGTAGTATATTCCGATTTGCATCCAAGCTCGGAACGAGAAGCATCTTAGATATGATTAACATATATAATATACGTTGTGTTTCTTCTGCACTGTATGGGGCGGGTGTGTGGGGTCAAATTGAGGGCTCTTCGCTCCAAAAAGATGAAAACAAGTTTTTAAAAAGACTAATGTGTCCCCCCCCCCTCTGCCTCTGTCCAATTAATTCATGACAGGTAGGGATCGAGTTTATTTCTGACTTAGCAGCCGTTCGGCCACTCTTATTGTGGCGTTCTATTTGGGCTAAGCCAGAGACTCGATTCACTCAAGAAATTATTCTTGATTGTATAGGATTGGACTACTCATCACGCATCCAGTGGTTGAAATACATTCATTCCTGGTACAAAACTTTATTTGAAATTGATGTTCTCCTCGACCCCGAATTGGCGGTTGCAATCCCCAAAAAAGAAATCAAACAAACATTTTTAAATTTTAAAAAGAAAGGGCGAGATAAGGTGTATGGCAAGTTAGCCACCGTGAAGTTCTATAAGGAACTAAACTTAACTCCGGGGTTTCAAGCCTACCTTTCGATTGTTTCTCGTCCCTCCCATCAATTTGTACTAACCCGAGTCAGGTTGGGTATTGTACATCACCTTGTTGCATTCCAGGACCAGAAAACAAGATCCGAGACTCCCTGCCCGTGTGACAATACCTCACGCCAGAGCTGCTGTCATTTTTTACTTTTCTGTAAATTTTATCACTTTTTAAGGGTAAGGTATCTAAAACCTATCCTTTTAAATTACAACATTCGATCTTCAAAGAGCGCTCTAGAGTTACTATCTTCCCTAGAGAACGTGGATATCTGTTTCTTTGTTGCCACTTTTATATTAAAATGTACAGCTGCCAGGAAGAGCATAGTGCTGCTATAACTTTATATATTCCTGTCTGTACATATATGTCTCTTTTAACAGTATATCGTATTTTAATCATGCATTATGCCCACCGTTTGTAAATGTATGGTCTTTTACATTTTTGTTTACATATGAATTAACCTCCCCGTGTTTGCCCGAGTCATATTGGAACCTTTGCTTCATAATGTACAGCTGCCAAGAAAAGCAATTTGTGTGATAATTATATTTATTCCTGTCTGTACATGCATGACCCTTTTTTAGCTAAATTATATCTTTAACTATGTATTGTTGCCCAGCGTACGCCAGTGTATGTTCTCTTCTTTTTAATGAATTATTCTCGAGTTCACTTGAGTCACTTTGTTTTTAGAATAATTACGTATGCAATGAATTGTTTTTATATATTTTATGCTTGTATGATTTGTATTTCTCAAATCGAATAAAAGCTTATGACTTGACTTGACTGGGGTCTGGATGTCTGACTCTGACTTAGTTCTGTGTGAAAAGTTGCGGTTTGTTTGGGAGCTTTCCGTGAGGAGTGATGGACATTTCTAAGAGGGTTGAAAACCATGGGAGCCACCAGGATGAGAGTGAGGGATGCTTGCCCGAGCTTATCACTACCTACGGAAGAAGTAGGAGAGGAGAAAAACCACAGGCAAAAATCCCTGACTAGTTCATCCATAGGTAATCACCCATAGCATAAACCCATAAGTTTAGAAACCTAGGGGAGACGTTTTGGTATTTGTGTTTACACAAGTGGCGAAGGGGTCTATTTATTGGACCCTATGAACACTGAAAGTACAGGAGTAGGATTTGTGGGTTGAGTTCCTACCCATGGACTTGTTGCAGCGTCCTACTAAGCAGGTGTGCTAAATTGTAGTCCAGCCCTGGGAAGTACTCTGCTAGGAGGTGTATCCCAGTGTGAATCACCCAGTACTGAAAGTTGAAGGGAGCATGTGCGTGTTGCTTGAGGTAATACATAGCGACCACATAAAAGAGGTAGTATCTGCTGAAATGCAAACACTTTTTGATCAATTGGGTACTCCTTGGTAGGGACTGAATTTAGTATTGACCCTAGAAAGGGCTGGACCTGACGAGACTGGAGATGGGATTTAGCAGGATGGGCTGTAAATCCCAATCTGTGGAGCAGAGAAACAGCAGCCTCAGTGTGGGCCAGGTATTTCTGCCTGCTAGCACTCTTGATCATCCAATCATCTAGGTAAGGGAACACATGCGTAACCCTTCTGAGGTGGGCAGTTACCACTGCTAGACACTTGGTGAAGACCAAGTGGTAGTGTTGGTCACTTATCATGAAGAGGTGGTAGCACCTGTGAATGGTTACACAAAAGTAGACGTCATTCAGATCTAGTCTGGTCATGAAGTTGTCTTGCTGCTGCAAGGGGATAACATCCTGCACAGTGTTCACATGGAAATGTTCTGAGAGCATGCATTTGTGGAGAGGCTTGAGGGAGCCATTCTCATTGGGAATGAGGAAGTAAAGGGAGTAGATGCCGCGGCCCAATGTTTCAGGGGCATTGGCTCTTTGTTTCTTTTGAGGAGGAGCGCCTCAATCTTCTCTTGTAACAGATAAAGAGGTTCGGGATTAAGGGTGTGTGGGCGAGTTGGTACGTTTGATGGAGTTCTAAGCAATAACCGTCCTCAATATTTGAAAGAACCTAGCAGTCGGTGGTGATGGTCTTCCACAAAAGAAGAAAACCCTAAAGACTCCCCAAGTGGGTGCTGTATGATCATGGAGGATATGGGATCAAGTCAGTGTTCGGAGGCAGAGGCTCCCTTACCAGGTGTGCCTTTGCCTGTGCATTTGTTGGAGTTGTTACCCCAGAAGATGCCTTGTATGTGCCCCCTACTCGAATGTTGATTGGTAAGCCTGCTGCTGCCTTTGGTACAAGTGAAACTGGGGTAGCTGTTCTTGGATCAACATTTGTATTGTGGCTTCAGAAAGGAACCCCTAGAGGCAGAGGTCTGAAGGGGGCCCATAGCCCTGGGCTTGTCATGTCCTCCTTTGATTTTCACAAGCAGATTATCACCTGTGCACTGAAGAAGTATTATCGTCAAATTGCAGGTTGATAAGATGCTGTTGAACTTCCCATTTCAAGCCAGATATGTGGTGTCAAGTGTTCCACCGGAGTATAGAGAAGGTGTTTTACTCCTCTGGCTGTGGTAACAGCTGCTTCATGGGCACAACATTTGGTGGAGTTAAAGATGGGTTTGCCCTTGGAAATCCTCTCTTCCTCCCATAGGGCACGCGCTAAGGTAAAGAAGATCTTGATACAAAAGACATTCCTTTGAAGTCACTCTGGGGGCCCTGGGTTCAAGATGCAGGTCCAGTCCTTCACTCAGGCAGCAGGGCAACAGAGTAGCAGTTGTTCTTACAGAGCAGCACAGCAGTCCTTCGTAGTCTTCCACAGGTCCAGAGGTAGGAGTTGGGTCAGAGGGTCTAATATTTATCAACCATCGAGGGGGAATGAATCCAGAATAATACCTCTCCTGATCTAGGAATTCTTTTATATTTTTTAAATAACTCACCCACTAGGAAACTCTAGTGACATGCGTCATTGTTGAATCCTCACTCAGAGCACCTAGTGTGTCTGACTGGGCTCAACCTCCTGGGGGAGGGGGTTCTTTTAATAAGATTTTCAGTGAGATATGAGGAAAGTTTAAAATTACCTCAAGTCTCCAGGTATAACTTGTAAATTATATTTATGGTTACTTTGGTACGGTTAAAAACAGGAGGGATTTCAAATAGGCATAAATTACTGGTCCCCTACATTACCTACATAACAGTTCTACATGTTTCAACCACTTGAGCCCAGGCTGGGGCTGGTGGCTTTCGTCAAAACCTCAATAGAGATCCCTGGGAAAAGTGTAGGAAAACTATCACACAGGTTATACCTTACGACCTCGCAATTCGCGATGTACGTGTTTTGTTAAGGTATGAGTGGTGAAATAAAGATTAATTCATGCATTTCACAAACTTACGTGCATCTTGAGTTCAATTTGCCCAGTACTTGCAAGTCCAAAAGAAGCATCCCACAACAGAATAAAGGAAAGGGTAATGATTATTGTTTCTAAGTGCATTGATCTAGAAACCGGATGCCATCTTACCCCTCATGAGCACTACAGGAATTACATCCTTATGGTGTGAATTACAAAGCAGCAGATAAATTGTTTAGCATGCTTAAAAACAAATGTCTCAGTGTGAGCTGTCAGAGCTATGCTATCTATCTTGCTTGGAAGGTATGAATATCATGTACATTCTAACATAGTAACATTGGTTCGGAAGTGTGAAGAAAGTACCTCACAGGGGGGCTCTTAAAGGCTGCATAGGGTGTATTGGAGGACAGACTGAGTGGGTATACAATGCACCAAAGGTCATCGGGGTTTGAGGTATGACTGAGCCCCACACCTCCCAGCACTCACCTCGTTGGGGACTCCCTGCTTCCCACTGCTACTACAGGCATAATCCACTCCTTTGAGCTGTGAGCCCTGCCTCCGCCATGAGTTGCTGTGGGATGTCCCTGGTGACAAGGAGTCACCTTGATCAAATCCACGAGCTTCAGGCACAGCCTCCGCTGTCGCTCGTTGCAGGTGGCCCTGCGTCTAGGAGTTAGAGGATCGATGAGAGAGGCTGGAGGTCCGGCTGCTCGCTGCCTTCTTGTTACCTCGTCACGTCACCTAGACCCGGCTCCGACATAGGTTGGGTTTTGAGCATTGTGGCTGCACTGATCACCGGGATAGGGACTGACATGCCGCTCCTTGAGTACTTTGTCTCAGCTGGGCACTTTTCTGGCTTTGCTTCCCGATCAAATTGAATGGCAGCCATTTGCTCTCCCAGCAATCAGCCATTTTGTATTTCCCCGGAAACAGATTTAGAAGCAAGAGAAATAGAAGAGGGGCTCGCTGCTCTTCTGCGTCTTGAAACTATCCAGAGTAAAGAAACAAAGCTATAAGAAGTAGAATTAGAAGAGGCACTCGCTGATCTTCTATGTCCTGAATTTCTCCTGAGTGTCACTGAAATAAAAAGAGGAATGATCTATCGTACTCGAGTGACTGCCATCTTGGGTAGGTCAGTATATTACTAAATCCTATCCACTAGAATGCATTACTCTTTACAATGCCTTTCTTATACTGCTCATGTCAATTTCATGCCATGCTCTCTAACAGTGGCTGCTTATCCTAATAGCACAAAATGGAGGGAGCTTTAATATGAAAAGTGAGTATCAATGACAGAGTGCTTAGAGGCGGACATTGGCCCCAAGCTTCTCCCCCTTGACCCTTGCCGTTACCTTCCTGCCTTGAACACTGCCTGCTCTCCTGAATGCTTAGAGGTAGACACTGCCCACCAAGCTTCTCCAAGAGTCGTTCCAATGCCTTCCTGTGCTAAACACAGCTTGCTCACCTGAACTCCTACATCACCACTATGACCACACCACTTAATGGCACACCTTCAGTAGGTACACGGAACATAAAAATCTCTTCACTCTATCACCTGGTTCCGTGACCCTTTCTGTCTACGTTTTATATCTCTCAGTCAACAATTGTAAGAAGCCCGGATATGGATCCAAAAGCTTTAGGACCTATACTAATGAATTTGGAGCAGTCTAGCCACAATGCATATACAATTAATACCAGCCTAACCTAAAAAAGAAAGCATCCGAAAACTTAAAATACAGACTCCTAAAATCGCACCCAGAAACCCTTATTTCGGATCCCTACTTCTGCATAACAAAAGCTGCGACAATATGCGATCTTATCTTCTTTACGAAAAGACTTGATCAATGGAGGTTGGCACTTTACGCACTGCTCCAAATCATCACATCCGAGAACACTCCTCATGGACTTGGACTTACGGTTGCCCCTCACCTACTTACAGAACAGAAGCAACCATCTCCCTTTACAACAATGGTACTACAGTGTATAGGGGTCGTGGTTTGCGAGCCGATGAAGACGGACGTGTGAGCTCGGAGCTCCACGCCGGCCTATTTAGTTATCCTGAATGACTGCTGTCGCCCAGGTTCCAGGGGCATACACTGGACCGCACCACTACTGGGCAGCACTTGGGCCAGACATTCAGAGGTCCAGAGTGCCCGTGGCGCCGCAGAAGTAGAGACGAGAGGAGGGAGAGGCTCCGGCTCCGAGACACCAAGATGGCGGTGTAGGAAGGTGGATATCTGACTATGGTTACCCCCAACTTTTTGCCTGGTGTTTTGTTGGTTTTTTACTTAGTTGGCCTGGGATCCTGCTATTCAGGACCCCAGGCTTCCTGCTCTCTCTGTTAA
The DNA here is from genome assembly GCF_964261635.1 of Lissotriton helveticus. Lineage (NCBI taxonomy): Eukaryota > Metazoa > Chordata > Amphibia > Caudata > Salamandridae > Lissotriton > Lissotriton helveticus. Next base: position 1,092,446,595 of record NC_136067.1, on the reverse strand, counting down.
ATTGACAACCATGTACTTTAGGTGCATTTACCAATTGGTACTGGGCCACCTTATCAGTCCCTGTACCCAGGGCATAGGTGTACCCAGGGCCAACCAGGGGCTGAAGCATGTATTATGCAACCCCTGGCTGGCCATCTAAATCTGACACAACTGGCTGCATGACAGCTGGGGCAAGGTGGTGTAAACACCCTTTGCTATAGATATAGTATACCTATATCTAACCCTAAAATGGACACATATATTCCTATCAGTCACTCCTATGGAAGGCCTTATCAATCCTGAAGGCAGAGTGCTTGGAATTGTGCGAGATGGTGCTCTGGCATGAGCTGAGCCCGTTTGCAGCTAGCGGAACCAAGTCCTAATAGCTGTTCCATGAGAACGCTATACCATATACTCTTAAGTGCATTATCAACCTCGCGGTTAAATGCTAACTCTGGTATAAAATCATCAAAACATGTCGAGTAAGGTGTCATACGATTTGGAATACTACCCCCTCGCCAATTCTGGCGACGGGGGTAGTATTCCACCCTTCTAGAGGGAACACGACATGTATGTAACTGTGAACCCCGGTTAAAGTTAACTCGAGCCCCAGCATCACAAAATGGATGCTGCCACCACAGACACAAGTCTGACCTCCTGATGCTGGGAGTCCTTCCAGCGAGGATGGCTTGGACAAAGGGTTTCCTGCCTTGGGAGGTGCTAGCACCACCCCAGACAGGATTTTGTGTATTGAGGTAGGGAGGCCTGAAAGGAATGAGACATGCCTGGGGCACACAAGGTGCCCTGTGCATACACCGGTTCAAACCAGTTGCTGGGGCATCCCTGCCCCAGCTCTGGCTGGAAACCGGACAAAGGATAGGGGGTGTAACCACCCCCTTCCTGGTCCCACCCAGGGGAGGGACCCAGTCAGTAGTGCAGCCCCCTTTAGGAGAATAAAGGTAGGAGCTGGTCCCATTCCAAATTAGATTGTCCTGAACTATTCAACAAGAAGAAACTCTGGTCTTCGACGTTCTGCTCCACAGAAGACTGAAGAATCTCCCTTGTGGACAAGGAGTGTCCACCCTGTAACTGCAGGCACCATCACGCGTCCAACGGCTTCCCTTTGTCGTCTTCCCTCGAGGATCAAGACTTCAGAGCCCGATGAGACCCGGATTCCCAGACCTCTTCGACCTCAACTCACATCTACAGCAAAGCTGAGACCCGTGGGTGCGACGAGACACGTGGGACCGGCCATCTTGGAAGAAACTGCACTTCGCTTTCAGCACGACTCCCGAGGTAAACTCGACCAAGTGCTTTGGGGACTGAGAAGCCCCAGTCCCGAGCAGCTCCTGCACCGAAGAACAGCCCTCCAGCCTCCACGAGATCTGCGTGGGGCCCTTCTGCTTGTTTGCAGCTCGACGCGTTGTCTGGTCACTTGCCGGCTGGCTAGTGGCCTCCTAGACGACGAACCTTTGAATCTTTGCTGCTGGTCTGGTTGCTCCAGACTGGCCCTTGCTCCCTTCCAAAAGAGGGGCACCCCGGACTCTCCTAGTCCGCACCAGACGCTTTCTTCACTCACCGCATGGGTTGCCTTTGCCAAGGCCTGTTGACGCCGATTCCGGATCCAACACCGCCGACAGCGAGAGCCTGCGTGGGACAGCTCGTGCCTCCATCCTGGTCGTCGAAGACGCCTCCTGGTCCACGTGGCTGCAGAGTCAAGCGTCCACTCTTCACCTGATCGCGACGACGACATCTGGTTCCTTCCTGGTTCCACTCCAGTCACTGGCTAGTGACTGTTAACATTGTCTCCTCTGCTTTCAGGTCTTCTTCTTCAACAATCCACCCTTGGATTGCACCGGACATCTTCCTCCTGGTCGCCTGCAGCATCTTTTCTTTCAGGCTCCATTGACTTCAACGCGAGAACCCAACGCACTTTGACACATAGGCACCCGCGGCCCGTGGGTGAGGTAACATGAGCATTTCGGTGCTCAAGGGTAGTTTAACTGTCCTAGTGTCCAGTTCCACAGTCGTTTTAGTCCTACCTAGTCAGGATTGTCCATACTCACCTTTTACTTGAACTGTACTGTCCATAGACGTTGTTACGCATCTCGCGTGTGAGTTCACACTCTGCACACGCGTTCCGTGGGCCTCCTATTACTTACCTGAAGTTAGTGTAGCTTGGTCCCATCGATCCTACAGCCTCTGGACAGCTCCATTCCTTTTATCGACTCTCACATTCCACTTACTTAGTATATGGTTTGTCGTGCCCCTAGGGCACCATTGTAATTTTGTGCAACTTGTCGTATTTTTCGTAAGAGATTGTCATGTGCTTAGCCCTCTGACCTCATAAAGAGTTCAGAGGTATTGTTATTAATAAATAAATATACTGTTTATTTTTATAACAACCTGTGTGGTGTCCTTTCATCTGGTATTCAAGGGGTTATATTGTGGTGAAACAGCTGGCTTCACATGCCAAAAGAGTTTAGCCTAAGACTGCTTTGTCCATGCTACCATTAGGATAGCTGGTCTATAAGGTTGACTTACAACCAATCACCATAAGGGTTGTTTGGACTGATACAAGGTGATCACTAGAACTAGTAGCATCATATATCAGGCCAACTTCTCACAGGCGGCGCACAATATGTCGGAACGCCCGGCGGACACGGAAATGGCCTGCCTGATCCCTGCGGTTGCCAGCTCTGCCCAGGGGTTGGAGCAGGGGCTCTAATGGCCTGGACTTGGATTGAGGGGGCCACTGAGGTGAGAGTTAGGCAATGCGGTGCTCTCCCGACGTGGAGCCTCAAGCGCTGTGACGGAGCCCTCATAATCCTGATTTGAACGCCGACTGCAGCTTTTGGGGCTGGGCCGGAGTCTACTCCTGAAACGGCATTCCACTTTCTTGGACTGCAGGGGCCACTTTCTTGGACTGCAGGGGGGCCCTTGAAGAGTGTCCTGGGAGTAATTTACCGCCGGTTGAAGTAGCGCACGTGGGAACCGGAGGCGTTTTGCTGATGTGGAGACGAGCGGAGATCCTCCACTACTGTACCCCTGAAGTACACTGAACCCAGCTCGGATCGCTGGGACGGGGGGATCCATGTCGCGGGCGACAACTGGAGGTGGAGTCACCCCGTGTATGCTGCTGTACAAAGGACTTACCGCCAAGAGTGTTGCTGCCTGTATCCAGGGTCTGGAGGACGCGGCTGGGGTTACCCCCCTGTGTGCAGGGGGCCCTCTCCTGCTGATTGTGACTGAGCGGTGCGGAGCCTGGGCGTCTATCCTCGGGGACTCCGACTCTACGAATTAGAGGAGGAGGCGGTCGTTGTCCAGCCATCACTGCAGGGGCCCTGTTGCTCTTGGGGTCTTGATGCTGCCGGAGGGGCGGTTGAGCTCCGTTTCCAGAGGTGCTGCTGCATGCTTAATTTCCTGCCTGGGGAGAGGAGGGGCGCACGATCTCAGGCTGCCCCGTACCACTGCCTCTGGTGTTATTCGCGGTGGCCGGACACTGGAGCTTTGTGATTAACGCTGGAAGCCAGCAGGGACAGTGCCTGGCTGACACTGTCGCACTAATACGTGGGACTACCCTTTGCACCTGATCCGGCGAAAGCACTGGTGAGCACCATTGACTATCTACACTTGGTGGGTGGTATTACTCCCCCACAGACATGGGGAAACCCAGGGGCTACCCCGGGTCTGGACGACCCGCTCCGGAACACAGACGCCCAGATTATCCTGAGACGCCAGCTCACAACTTAGTCCAGCAACAGCTGGCTCAGATCTTGCAGGATATACCAGATACCAAAGAAACAGTGCATCAGGACATTACTAATGTGGCAGTGGGGCTGGGACTCCTGCGAGCAGATCACACCAAACTGGTCGAACTGGTGAAGCGAACAGAGGCCTCCCTGGCGGACATGACGCCAGTGCAGCAGTCCCTCTCTGACCAGACGGGGGATATGTCCCACAGAGTTCAGTTATTGGAGAAGAAAGCTGAAGGGCGTAACCGTAGAAACAACATAAGAGTGCTGGGTCTCCCGGAGGGGATAGATGGATCTAATATGATCGCCTAACTGGAAGGCTGGCTTTGAGATGTGGTGGCACCAGTTGGGTTGACCCAGTTCTATACCCTGGAGAGAACCCACTGAGTCCCTGCCCGACCTCCAGCGCCAGGAAGGCCGCCTCGCCCGGTAGTGGCTCGACTCCTTCATTACAAAGACAGGGATTTCCTGCTGCAGAAAGCACGCTCATCAGGGCCCTACACACTGGATAACAGCAGAGTGTCGATCTTTCCTGACTACACATTGGAGGTTCAACAACGCAGCACATTCTCTTTAGGAGTCAAGAGGGCATTGCGAGATGAAGGGCTCCAGTACTCCTTGATGTTCATGGCTCAGCTGCGGATTATCCTAGATGGCAAGACTCACTTTTGTGAGGACCCCAAGGAGGCTTGGGACTGGATTGAAACCCACAAAACTGGCTGCACCCCTCCTCCTGGAGAGCAACTCCCACAAAGGACTCGACGGACAAGGCATCGTCGCAACCTCATGGGGGCACCTAGTGCCTCACAGGCGGAGAGGGAGAGGACTGACGTTTTGCGGGTGGTGTCAGAATTGTTGCAGGACCACAAAATGCCGTCAGGAGCAGAAACAGGGTCGGAAAAGACATCCGGTGGCTCGGACTCGGATGTATCCCATGATGGCAGTGTTACCACATGTTACTCCAGGCACAGCAGATGAAATTGTTTGACTGTTCTGCTGCTTTTTCCTAGCTCTGCCTCACTCTTTCTCTTCCCTCCTATCTGTTGCTTATCCTTTTCCCGGGCTTCCCAGCGCTGAACTGTCTCTTCTTCCATTGCTGAGTTGATGTGATGGTGCGGGGGGTCTCTAAGTCCTTGTTAGGTGCCCCCGGTTATGGGGCAATGTGTGTTAATTGAGGCTGAGGTGGTTATTGTTTACGTTGCAAGGCAACGCTGCTTTGCAGCTGCTTTCCCCCTTGTTCCTCTGTAGTTACTATAGGACATTGAGAGTATAGTTAGTTTCGATAGGGACTACCGTTTTAGTGCCTGTTCTGGGAGGGGGAGTTGTGTTTTTTCTGTTTTGTAATGAGATATGTATGAGACCTCTGCGTATCACCTTACACGGATTTCTAGGGTACTGTGCACAGCTATACCATGGGTTTGTTACTTGAACTACAATGCATATCATGGAATGTCAGAGGCAAGCATACAATGGTGCGCCGTCAAAAAATACATGCATATTTAGTGCGTAGAGGGGTTCAAATCGCTTTCCTTCAGGAAGTACGAGTTACTTACCTTCGGTAACGATGTATCTGGTAGAGACGATATTAGCCGCAGATTCCTTAACGTAGAATTATCCCCAGGAGTGAGACAGGACCTGGAATTGTTTTTGCCACAGCATCCCTGCGCGCCAGGGGGACGGCATCACGCGACTCCGCCCAGGCGTTGTCCGCGTACGTGACGTCAGCGAGGTCACATAAGTCCTACCCAGGCGCGCCTACGTCAGTTTTCTTCGGAGAACTTTTCCGTGCCACAACGCGGAGCCATCAGACAAAACTGTGGGAGCATGGGAACAGTGTGTGAAAGAGCAGAAAAATTGGAAAAAGGAATGTGACGAACAACACCATAAGGAGCAGTGTTAACACTGCAGAACCCAAAAGCAGGGAAAGAAGAAAGAACAGATCACAGCCCTGAGCAGCCACCCTGCCAGTATGTAGACAGCCCCCCCTCACCCCCTGAGACAATGAACAAATGCAAAATGTCATGACAACATGTAGCAGAACTACAACCCCAACCAAGAACAACGAAGGGGAAACAGTTCCAAGACAAACAGGAACGACAAACCTCCAAGGCAACCCCAGCACAGAGTGCGAAACCCCCCCAAAGGAACAAAGGGCAAAGTCACGGCCAGATGACCCCCAACCCACAGGTTAGCAGAGGGGCCAGGACCCCTAGTAACAAAAGGGGAAGGGAGGGAAGAGAGTGAAGGCAAGCCCCAATCCTTGAGCAACCAGAGCAGAGGGGCACAGGAGTACCTATAATCCCATCTTCCAAAGCGCCAAGGAGGAGAAAGGAACAAGAAACAAGAAAAATCATCCGTCAAAAAGAGCGAAAGAATGCGCTCACAGGCACAGCCACCCACCGGGAGGCGAGTGCAGAAGACCAAGCCAAAGGTCCTCGCAGAACGGGGAGGAAGGGTGGGCCATGAAGGAATCTGCGTCTAGAATCGGATCTACCAGATACATGGTTAGCGAAGGTAAGTAACTCGTACATCTGCTAGAGACTGCTGGCCGCAGATTCCTTAACGTAGAATAGATACCCTAGCCATACCCACGGGGAAGGAGGGTCTGCGAAAGGACCCCACCAGCCTGGACATTACAGAGGGCCCCACAGGGGACTAGTCCAATGGACAGGGCGAGGAGCCTCGTCCCCCCCAGGCAAGGGGAATCCCTACAAGCAGAACACCACCGACCCCAAGAGGGGATGGGGAGAAGAAAAGAAGAGGAAGCCCGTTCCCACTCAACAGAGGAAACAAGGGCAAGGCAAGGGGAGGCCGAAGCACCCCACGCCCATTCAAGGCAACAGAACCTCAATCCAAGGCCAAGGCAAAGAAGAAGATCAACCTAGAGGCTGCAAGGAGATGAGGGAAAAAGAAGACAACCCCCCCCCCCCCCCCCTCCACCCCCACCACCACCGGGAACACGCCCCGCGAAGAGGGCAGGTGAGCCTACCACAGCCGGAAGTCAATAGATCAGACAGAACGGCGCTGACAGCAAGAAAGCAGTCGGAAGCAGGAAGAGTAGCCCGAGGTACCCAGAAAGACCGGACAGGCTGCGCCTGAAAGAGGGAGGAACACAAAAACCATCTCAGCCCCCAGGACAGAGAACATAAGGGCGAAGAAGGGCCCGGACACACCTCAGATAGAGGTTCGACATACGACCCAAAAAGAAGCAGAGCCATGACGCCAGGCCGCAGACAACGGGTCAGAACTGGCTAACAGCGCAGCGACCCCGGAGAAGGACACCCCGGGGCGCCACCAAGGTATTCCAATCCAGCAATAAGGGAATTGCACCTGCAAGGTACATAAACGCACGGAGAGCAGAGGCTGAAGGCGACCACAAGTCCCCAGCACAGACAAGAAATATAACATCTACCACTACCCCTCATAGGGTGTGTTAAGTCCCAACACATGGGAACCCTCTTAGGAAGAAACTTCCGCAGCAGAGGACAACAGAAATAGCGGCGGGGAAAAACCCCGCAGAGGGCTTGTAAAGCAGCCAAAAAGAAAAAACAGAAGGCCTAATCTCAGGGCCAACCAGGTGAAGAGAACCCGAAACAAAAACACACAGTCAAGAAGGGCCGACCAGCAGCGAACAGAACCACAGTCCCAACAAAAAGGACTCGATGCACATGAATCACCCAACTGGAGCGACCAGCCCCAACGAAAGAACAGCACCCAAAGACGAGATCAACTCACAGGTCACTGAGGGGGAGAAGGAGGAGGAGGCCGAAACCCCGCCAAGAACCTCCGGATGGCTGAGTCTGCAATGGCGTGAACCAAAAGAGTGCCATCAAAGGGAAGATCTACCAGCCGTTCCCGAAGATTTTCCGGGAGCACACTGTCCCAAAGCCAAGCATTGCGGCGAAGGGCAACCGAAGAAGCTATGACACGACCAAGCACCTCCGAGATGTCCAGAGCGGAGCGAAGAATAAACGCCGCCAGCTCCCGGCCATCCAACGCCTGGTGCCTCAAATCAACCCCAGCATCCTCCTGAGAAGCAGCGGATCCAAGGGACTCCGCCGAGTCCTACAAGCAAGAGGTGGCCCTAGCCAACACACAAAGTGTTAAGGGCCCGCAGGGCTGCACTAGTCGATGCAAACATATTGCGCCCCCAAGAGTCTAGCCAGCGGGCATCCCGGGATGGTGGAGACAGCAGCGGCGGCAAGGAGGTAAAGGCAGTACGCAAAATAGGGCTCGAGGCAAAGGGGTGGAGGAAAAGACACACTGGGTCACGTGGTGCTGTAAGGTGCCATTGCAGAAGGTGTTGGGGCACTGGATCCCCCGAGGCGGGGTGCCCCCAAGCCCCAGTCAGAGAAGAATGGGGCGAACCCTCAAAGGGAAGGAGCAGCTCCTTCCCACCAGAGCCCTGGTGAAGAACTTCCAGAAGATGATCCGCGGGGAAATGGGCAGCCAGATCACCCATGCGCAAAATACTCACTGCCGTGGAAACATCGCGAGCGAAGGCTGCACCAGCCTCCATAGGTCCCAGCGGTGGGGAAAGCAGCTCCTCCGTAGACTGCTGCAAGCTAATGTGCCCGTCCCCTAAGCTAATCGGAGTGGGGAAAGGCCAGGTCCGGAAAGGAGAAAGAGGGACCGAGGAGTGGGGGACCTGTGGCTCTTCCGTCGAAAACCGCGGCCGCGGCAACGGCGAGGAAAAACCCATGACGCAGCGGCCCGTCTCCCTCAAGGACGACACCAGCAGACGCCCAACCTCCGATGAAGAGGGGGCATCCGACGACGAGTCAACGACCAGACGCATGTCCGCTGCTGTAGAGTCCACAACCAGAGGCAGGACGTCATCGCCGTCCAGCACCAAGGGAGACGCTGGACAGGCCTCCTCCAAACCACACGGCGCAGGAGACCGGAGCTGGGCTGGAGCCGAGGTGGCTAAGGGACGGCGCCGACTCGACCTCCGACGAGGCAGCCGCCTGCATGGAGGAACGGGTGGGACCCGGGGAGGGACGAGGGGTCCCCCGCCAGCCTCGACCCATGATGGGACGAGGGGGGTCCGCCAAACCCTGGGGCGCCGCCAGGGCCAGCAGCCGCCGGCGCCGTAGCGGCGTCACCTCTGCCTCAGACAAGATCAACGCTTGTCCATAGGACCGAGAGGGGCTTGGGGATGCAACCCGAGCTCCGGCGACCTCCCGCGACACCACAGGGCCTCCCGCGGGAGTTTGCGGCGAAGCTGAGGTGCCGTGGTAGGCGCCGGGCCGGAACCGCCGGCGACGCCGCGGAGGGCCCTGCACAACGCAAGGGATCCGCCAACGTCCCAGGAGGAGAAGTAGGAGAAGCCAGCGAGGCCTGCAAAGCCACCGAATAGGTCTCCATCTGGGCTCTCTACGCCCCCTCACCGGGAAACAGTGGATAGGGGGACGATAGGTAGGGCCGCTTCACCCGCGGTGAGCCCACGCCCCCCAACAGGCCGGAAACCAGCCGTCGGGGACAAACTGCAACACTTACAGACAGGGGAGCGACACTCTTGCGGCATAGGAGAGGGATGAGGACGATGACGGCTGCTTCGAAAACCTTCCGCAGAACCTGATTGAGGGGACGAAGCCAATCGCACAAGTTACTACTTGTGTAACGATATATCTGTAAGACATTAGTTAGTGATATATTCCTTACCTTAGAATATCCCCAGGCGTCAGACTGGATCCGGATTATTTTTTTGCGTAGCAGTACCTTTGCGCGTCGGTAGGCGTCTTCTGCGGCTCCACCTCCATCGTCGGCGTCGTGGGCGCCGTGATGACGTCGTCGGAGTACTTAGACGCCGCCTCCGCGTGCTAACGACAGTTCTTAGACACAGCTTTTCCGCGCCAGAAGCGCTGAGCCATGTTAAAAACCAACACTGGTGCCATTGAAACTAGGGCCCAGAAAGGGGATAACCCTCACCCTAGATATCGGTTCGCAGAACGGGGAGGACGGGTGGGTCGGTAAGGAATCTATCACTAACTAATGTCTCTTACAGATATATCGTTACACAAGTAGTAACTTGTGCATCTGAAAGAGACACGTTCGTGATAGATTCCTTACCTTAGAATAGATACCCCAGCAATACCAACCCCGGTGGTGGGTCTGCGAACCAATAATCATACCAGAAAGTCCTGGAGGACAGAACGGCCAAAGAAGCCATCTCTCCGGACTTGGCTGTCCAGGCAGTAGTGTCTTGCAAACGTGTGCAGTGATGCCCACGTAGCTGCCTGACAGATGTCTTGTAAGGGCACTCCCCGGCCCAGGGCAGTTGTAGTCGCCGTGGCTCGGGTGGAATGAGCCCGCAATCCAACAGGGGGCTCCTTTTTAGCCAAGGAGTAACATGCCTGGATACACAAGATGATCCACCGGGAGAAGGTCGTCTTGTGCACCGCTTTCCCCTTCTTAGCGCCCACATAACCAACAAAGAGTTGGTCATCCACCCGGAACTGGCGTGTGCGATCCAAGTAGAATGAGAGCCCACGTTTTGGGTCCAGACGGTGGAGCCGCTCTTCCTCTTTAGAGGGGTGCGGAGGTGGAAAGAAGGTTGGCAAGGTGATGGGACTGCCCGATGTGGAAGGCCGTGACAACCTTGGGCAGGAAAGATGGCGTAGTACGCAACACAACCTTGTCCGGATGGACAGAAAGGAAAGGAGGAGTACAAGAAAGGGCCTGGAGCTCACTCACTCTCCTGGTAGAGGTGATGGCAACCAGGAAAGCAGTCTTCAGAGTTAGAAGGCGGAGAGGACAGTTGTGAAGTGGCTCAAAGGGAGCGCACATCAGGAAGGTAAGAACAAGGTTCAAGTACCACTGAGGCATCACAAACGGAACAGGAGGGAAAGTGTGTGTGATGCCCTTTAGAAATCTGTTTACAATAGGGGACTTGAACAAAGAAGGTTGATCAGGCAGCCTCAGAAAGGCTGAAAGGGCAGAAAGGTAGCCCTTGATAGTGCCCAGAGCAGAGCCCTGCTGGGCAAGAGAAAGAAGGAAGAGAAGAACCTCAGAGAGAGGGGCAGCAAGAGGATCCACAGCCTTTGCTGTGCACCATGCCACAAATCTGTTCCACCTGCAGGCGTATACCGACTTTGTGGAGGGACGCCTGGCTGCCAGAATGACAATACAGACTTCAGGAGGCAAGTCAAATGGCCTCAACTGTCGCCGCTCAATCTCCAAGCATGGAGGTGGAGACTTGACAGGTTCGGGTGGAGGACCGTCCCCTGCTGCTGCAACAGAAGGTCCTCCTGAAGAGGCAAACGAACCGGGGGATCGACTGACATACTGAGTAGCTCTGGATACCGGTACCTTCGTGCCCAGTCCGGAGCCACAAGGATGACTTGGGCCCGGTCGCGCTTGATCTTCTTCAGCACTCTGGGCAGAAGTGGTATAGGCGGAAAGGCGTACAACCGACCGCAACTCCACTCGCGACGAAAGGCGTCTCCGAGCTTGTGCCGCCTTGGAAATTCCAACGCGCAGAACTGATGACATAGCGCATTCTCTTCGGTGGCGAATAGATCTAACCAAGGCTCTCCCCATCGCTGAAAGAGGCCTTGCGCCACGTCAGAGTTCAGACGCCATTCGTGATCCATCATGCACTGACGGCTGAGCTCGTCCGCCCTGGCGTTCAGAGAACCTGCCAGGTGTTGAGCCACCAGGGTCATGCCCTGGCGTTCCAGCCACTGCCAGAGGCGCAGAGCCTCCTGGCAAAGGGTCCACGACCCCACCCCGCCTTGTTTGTTGCAGTACCACATGGCGGTGGTGTTGTCCGTGAACACCTGCACTACACTCCCCCGGACAGAGGGGAGGAATGCTTTCAGTGCTAGACGAATCGCCCGCAACTCCAAAAGGTTGATGTGGAGCCGGGCCTCCGCCGGAGACCAGATGCCTCTGATCTCCGCCTCTCCCATGTGGCCTCCCCAGCCCTGGAGGGACGCGTCCGTCACAACTACGTGCTCCGGTTGGGGAAGAGAGAGGGATCTGCCGCTGACTCAATCGCGGTCCGTGAGCCACCACTGCAGCTGTCTTGCAGTGCCCTCCGAGATCAGGACGTGGTCGGACAGGTTGCCCTGATGCTGGGCCCACTGAATCTTCAGGTCCCACTGCAGAGCCCGCATCCGCCACCTGGCGTGATGCACCAGTAGGATGCAGGAGGCCATCAGCCCCAGAAGCCGCAGCGTCAACCTGACCGAGACCCGGGATAAAGGCTGATAGAGTGGAATCAGAGCCTGAATATCCCGGACCCGCTGTTCGGGAGGATAAACCCGAAACTGCGCTGAGTCCAGAACTGCTCCGATGAAGAGGAGCTTCTGAGAGGGACACAGGGGTGACTTCGGCACATTAATGGAGAACCTCAGCTGGTGCAGGAGGTCTGCCGTTGTCTGGAGGTGGCTGACGACTGTGTGGGGCGAGCCCGCCTTCAACAACCAGTCGTCGAGGTAGGGGAAGACTGAAACCCCCAACCTGCGTAGATGAGCTGCGACCACCGCCATCACCTTTGTGAACACCCGTGGGGCGCTGGTAAGGCCGAAGGGGAGCACAGTATACTGAAAGTGCTCGTGGCCAACCGTGAACCGCAGGTAGCGCCGGTGGGCTGGCAGGACGGGGATGTGGAAATAAGCGTCCTGCAAGTCCAACGCTACCATCCAGTCTTCTGGGTCCAGGGCAGCTAAGACCTGAGCCAGTGTCAGCATTTTGAACTTCTCCTTCCGGAGGAAGCTGTTTACGTTCCTTAGGTCCAAGATAGGGCGTAGGCCCCCCTTTGCCCTTCTTGGGTACCAGAAAGTAGTGGGAGTAGCAACCACACCCTACTTCTGGCCCAGGAACGCACTCGATGGCCCCCTTGGCCAAGAGGGCCGTAACTTCCTCCTGCAGAAGCCGCAAATGATCCCCCGATACTCGGTGGTACTGCGGTGGCATAGCTGGAGGGGTCGCCTCGAAGGGGAGAGAGTAGCCCCTTCGGACGATTTGCAGCACCCACCTGTCCGACATGACAGTGCACCAGTGGAGGAGGTGATGGCGAACCCTGCCCCCCACTGGCGTCACATGGGCTTGAAAGCACTGACTAGGAGGGTTTTGAAGCGGATGCTGCGGGGGGGAAGGTGTGGACTGACCTCGCCGTTGTCCCGACCGCCACCACGGCAGTTTCCACGGCCGCCACCGCGTTGGGTATTACCCTGTGGAGCGTGGCTGGCATCACGTGTGGGCACACCCCTTCCGTGGCCACGAAAGGAGTGAAAGGCAGCCGATTGCTGGCGCGGGGCCGAGAGGCCCAAGGACTTGGCCCTAGCCCTGGAGTCCTTAAAGCGCTCAAGCGCATGGTCTGCCTTATCGCCAAAAAGGCGACGGCCATCAAACGGCATGTCCATCAGTGTGTTTTGGACATCGGCCGAAAAGATGGCGGACCTCAATCAGGTGTGACGTCTGACCGCCACATTCGTTGCCATCGCTCTACCTAGAGAGTCGGCGGTATCCAGCCCACACCGGATAGAATATCTGGCTGCATCCCGGCCCTCCACAAGGGCTTGGCCGAGTTTGGCCCGTACCTCCAACGGACACTCTGGCAGCACTTCCGCAACTGTATCCCACAGAGAGTGGGTGTAGCGGCCCAAGAGGCATGCCGTGTTGGAAGACCGCAGTCCCAGACTAAGGGAGGAGAAGATCTTTTTGCCGTACTGCTCATACCTCTTGGATTCCCTGTCCGGCGGAATTGGAGGCCTGGATGACCAGGCTCTCGGGGGTCGGGTGGGTGGACAGGTAACATGGGTCACCCGGAGGTGGCGTCTGGCCACGTTCCTATCTACAGGCGAACCTGTAGCGGGCTTGGACCAAGTGCCCAAAAGAACGTCGGTCAAGGCCTCTTTAAACGGAAGCAGAGGCTCAGCTGAGCATGACTGCGGCTTAAGGACCTCAGTGAGGAGGTTAGTCCTCACGGCCGCGACGGGGAGCTCAAGGCCCAAGGCCTTGGCTGCCCTCATCAACACCACACTGTAGGTTTCCCCCTCCTCCGTAGCCACGGTAGGAGGTGAGACAAAGCCAGTGTTGGGCGAAGTGTCCAGACCACTGGCATCCCCAAGTTCACCTGTCCAGTCCTCCTGGGACTGACATTCACGTGTCAGAGGGTCCTCAGACCCCTCCCAATACTCCTCATCACCCATCTCCTGATACTCAGGGTCAGAAAAGGATGGGGGCGGTTCATGAAAAGTAAACTCTCCGAACGGCATCTGAAGCGGCGCCCAGCGGCGCCGCTTCGGCGACGGAACCGGGTCGAGGGAGGCATCGGGGACGGCGCCGCCCTGGGTGACACCTGGGGGGTCGGTGCCGGGGAGGTCGTTAAGTCCACCGGCGGCGGCCCGGATCCGGAACCGGATCCAGTGGGGCCCTGCGGCGCCGGAGCCGAAGCACCCGACGGCGTCGGGACCAAAGCCCCCGACCCGCTAGGCCCCCCAGACGGGTCCGCTGGGCCCGGAGGCGCCGCGGAGCCCGTCGGAGGAGAGAGGGACCTCATGGCCATGAGGAACCGCTCGATCTCCTCAAAAAGTCAAAAAGTGACTAAGGTACCACTTTTTCCGGATCTGCGCTGCTGGCGCGGAAAAAAGAATAACTGACGTCAGCACGCGGAGGCGGCGTCTAAGTACTCCGACGACGTCATCACGGCGCCCACGACACCGACGACGGAGGCGGAGCCGCAGACGACGCCTACCGACGCACAAGGGTACTGCTACGCAAAAAAAATTCCGGATCCAGTCTGACGCCTGGGGATATTCTAAGTTAAGGAATCTATCACTAACGTGTCTCTTTCAGATTGGACAGGCGAGCCGAGATAAATTTAATCCGGCGCTCCCGCCACGACTTCGGCTTTAACTGTTGGCACGCCTCGCAATCAGTAGAGCCGTGATCTTCCCCCAAGCACCACATGCAAATGAGGTGAGGGTCTGTCACCGACATCAGGCGTCCACAAGACGAGCACGTCTTAAAGCCCGAAGGCATCCGCACACTGTTCCAACAAACACACGCAATAGCGAAGGGAATGCCTAAACAGGCCCGGAGCACGAACCGGATCAGAGTTGCGCGCGGAAAAGGAAAAAGACTGACGTAGATGCGCTGGGGTGGGACTTATGTGACCTAGCTGAGGTCAGGTACACGGACAACGCTTGGGCGGAGTCACTTTCTGCCGTACCGCCGACGCGCAGGGATGCTGTAGCAACAAATTTTCCGGGTCCAGTCTCACGACTGGGAATAATTCTACGTTAAGGAATCTGCAGCTGGGGGCGCTAGAGGGCGCACGAGCAGCATGGCCGCACTTGAGTGAGGCTCCTGCAGCCTGTGCCGCTATCCTGTAGTTATCCTGCTTTAACTACCTCCGACGCTGATGAAAATTGGTGACATCAAAGTAAAACATAGTCCCAGCACTCGTTGAAAATTTGACAAGAAACGGAGCTGTGATGGCAAAGATATGATCAAAGACAGAACTTACCGGCAGCTGCTGCGGTAATCACGGTGCGCGACGCTGGACACGGTGGTTACGTGACGCCGGGGCGCCCACGAGGTTAGTGGGCCCTGCCTGCAGTGTGGGAGCGCAGGCTTGTCTGGTGATGGTGATCAGATGGCTGGGTACAATATAACAAACACGCACAAGATATGCTGATAGGCATTATAGAAGAAGCTGGGCTGGTGGATAGCTGGAGGCATGCACACCCTGCGCGTAGGGAAGGCACACACTTTACTTCCCACACCAATACCTGGGCTAGATTAGATTACTGCTTTGTGTCGCGTGGTTTGTGTGAAGGGATGGGAGTGGTAACACACCTGCCTAGAACTTACTCTGATCACTGCCCGTTACTGCTGTCCCTTGCTGTGCCCCGGTCACAATAACCTGAGGCCCCCTTGGAGACTGCTCCCGTCGATGCTCCTAGACTCTGTCTTCAAATCAGAATTGGGAGATGAAATTGAAGAATTTTTTCCTAGGAATAAGGACTCGGTGGCTAGTGTGGAAACGGTGTGGGAGGCATTCAAAGTCACGGTCAGAGGAATTTGTATATCTAAAGGGGGAGGGGTGCTGAGAGATATACAGAAGACACTGGGCAGACTGGAACGCGAACTGAAAGGCCTGGAACTAGGTATGACTACAAGGTCGGACACGGGGCTACATAAGAGGTTTAGGGAAAAACTGACTGAGTATGAGACAGAAGCGATGAGGGAGGTCAACTTCAAGGGAAAGTACTGGACAGCACGCCGGTTTTGCGAGGGGGAGCGGCCGGGCAAGGTGCTAGCTGCAATGACGAGGAGGCCGAGATTTAGCTCCGCTGTGTTAGAAATAGTGGCGCCGGATGGTACTCGGAGTAGCGACACAGGGAATATACAGAAACAATTTTTGTCCCATTATAGTCAATTGTACACCACACAACAAAAGGGGGCAGTTGACATGGGAGGCTTCCTAGATGACATTGCACTATGCTGGATCAGTGATGTGCATAGGGCATTTCTTAGTGCGCCGCTTGAGCTTGACGAGATTCGTGACGCCATAATGTCACTAGTTAATGGTAAAGCAGCGGGACTGGACGGGCTCCCTGCGAAGTTCTATAAATGTTACATAGATACCATGGCACCGGTCCTTCGTGAGGTATATGTGGCTTCTTTGGAAGCCGGTATATTGCCGGGATCGATGAGAGAAGTGGTAATTACCTCCCTGTTAAAACCGGGAAAAGACCCGGAGGATACAGACTCCTATTGTCCGTTGTCCCTCATAAACTGTGACGCTAAAATTCTTGCTAAAGTCCTCGCGACACGCCTCTCTCTGATAATGACCCAACTGGTTTTACCTGATCAAGCTGGCTTCGTGCCGGGTCGCGCTACATCGCATAATCTCAGGACGCTGTTCTCTTTAATTCAGACAATCGCCCCTGATATTCCGGTCGCCGCAGTTTTCCTAGACGCCACGAAAGCGTTCGACTCGGTTGAGTGGACGTACCTAATTACTATATTACACAGGATGGGATTCCCGAAGATGTTTGTTAGCTGGGTGGAACTGCTATACACCGCACCGACGGCTAAGATAGTCAATAATGGCCTCCTGTCCCCCGCGATAGCTATATCACGAGGTACTAGGCAGGGGTGCCCTCTCGCCCCACTGCTCTTCGCCATAGCGGTTGAGCCACTGGCTTGTCGCATCCGACAACTGCACAAAGACAGCTCTATTCGTTGCCTCCAGCGCCAGGTTGGCACATCGCTATACGCGGATGACATCACGGTTTACGTGAAAGACCCGCGCAATGCACTTAACCCGATACTCAGAGAATTCCTAGTATTTGGACGAATATCGGGAGTGCAGATTAACTGGAAGAAGTCTCAATTCTTCCCGCTAACGGGTGCGGTCCGCAGATTTCCATTGGATTTTCCGCTGGAGTGGTGCGATACAGATCTTAAATACCTGGGGATACGGATATCCCTGAACAGGGAGGAAACGCTAAGGATGAATTACGGGGTGGCTATATCGAAATTGGAGGACAACGTTACACGATGGGCGGCGCTGCCGTTATCAATGGCAGGGAGGGCATCCTTAATAAAGATGGTGATACTGCCGCAATTCCTATACCTATTTCAGAACATCCCATATTTCCCTGGTGCTTTTTTTTTTAAACAACTGAGGTCGGAACTTCTTCGTCTCTTCTGGGGGGGCAAACAACCACGGCTGCGCTGGGATATTCTCATCCAGCCCTACGAGAGGGGGGGATTTGACGTCCCGGACTTCGAAACCTATTATGTTGCTGCGCAGGCGCAGTACGCCTATCACTGGATTAACCCCACACCTTTTATGCCGCAAGTCGCTGCGGAAGACTGGATCGCACGACCTCTGCCACTTAGTGGCCTAATACACGGCTCGGTACGGGACATAACCACACCGTTCACTACGGTGACATGCACCATAGATGCTTGGACTCGCATTGCGAAGACCCTATCTGCCGCGCAGCTGTACTCACCTGCAATGCCCCTTTCGTATCACCCTTCTCTGTCGCTCTTACAGGAGGTGGGATTTGAGCTGATGTGTAGGCGCCTGAAGATTGCAAAGTGGGGAGACATGTTCTTTGAGGGACAGTTCCGCACCAGGGAACAACTGTTTCAGGATATTGAGCCTACTCCTATAGAGATTTTTTATTACATCAGACTCCGGCAGGGGCTTCGAACAATCCTACCGGACTTCCCGAAGGAACCCGAAGTGGTGTTGCCACTGCACGCAATGCTGGTGTCCGATGGCCGCCATCTTGTCTCCAGGCTGTACAACAATATACGACTACAGCATCAGGGACCTGAGAGTTCCGCTCGTAGACTGTGGAGCGCAGACTTGGGTAGAGATGTCACTGACGCTCAATGGCAATATTGTAGTTCCGTCACAGCTAGAATCTCATCTAGTAGCAGGCTGAAGATTATTCATTTCAAATTTCTACAGCGATTCTACTATACGCCTGTTCGAAAGCTACGGTTTCGGTTGGCGGACAACGACAGGTGTGAGCGCTGCAAGGCGGAGGGGGCGGGATTTCTCCACTTAGCATGGGAGTGTCCTGGTGTATATGACTATTGGTTAGAGATACGGGATGCTTTGCAAACTATGACTGGAGGAGTGATCGACAATGATCCATTACTCATGCTGTTGGGATATACACGGGATATACCTAGGACGGTTCGCAAGTTCGTAGAGATTGCGCTACTATTGGCCAAAAGACGTGTGGCGTGCAGATGGGGCAGGGGGAGGGCCCCGAAGTTCAAGGAGTGGAAGACAGATTTAGTTTATTGTCAGGATCAGAACAATGTGTATGCAGATCTACTACCAATGCGCAGCAGACCAGGTGATATTTGGGGTCCGTTGCAAACTTATTTATTGAAGGATGCGACGGCATCTGGGGACTCAGATGATGGCAGTCAAGAATGAGAGCTACTGCGAGTGCCCTATTGACCCTCCCGGGGGAACCCCTCATGGACTCCTGTATGGGATACTATATTCAACTGCTTTAGGGCGTAGGCACCCCCATCCTGTCTGATGCTTCTTCTGTGTGACAATTGCGACAACATGCGAACTGGGATGGGTGGCTTAGTATGATGAGGGGTCGGCCTCACTAAACTGCGAGGCTATGGAAAAGCGCGACCCTCCTTTACACTTGCTGATGTTTTGATGTGATGTGAGCTACCTCTCAAAGGCGTGATTCTTTACCATGGTGTCTTGTTATTGTGTACAGGATGGGAATTATGCTGTAGGACAGACTGCAAGCCATATTCTACATGTATCTACCCTGCTTATACTCGCCAACTGCAACCTCTTGATTTGCTATATGTCAATGCTTAGGACTGCAATGTTGAAATGTGTAACCTACCTGACTGCTATTTCTCTTGCTGTTTGTCAAGAAACATTATAAATAAAACTTTTTTTAAAAAAAGGAATCTGCAGCTAGTAGTCTCTATCAGATACGCACATCGCAAGCCAAGAGGGCCTCGCCCTACAACGTAGATGACAAGGTCAGATCTTCTATACGACTACTCTGCCTTTGCGCGGGGAGTATTAATATGGATCAGGACGGGGGTTCCTTTCCAGCCCACACAACAGCTTACAGACCCAGAGGGGAGATACGTGATGGTTGCGGGACGATTAAATGGCAGGGACGTAGTGCTGAGCAACATCTATGCACCCAACACAGAAACTGGCACCACATTTGACAGGATCATTGATTATGGGCGGGGACTTTAACTCTATCTCTGATGGATCACTGGATCGGTCCCATCCACCCCTCGTTCACGCACCAATTCACAAGATTTCGAAGGCTAGGTGGGATTGGCAGCATAGATGGGTATTAATTGACACATGGAGTGCACATCACCCGGGAATTCGTGACTATTCCTACTTCTCGGAGCTCCATGTTCATTTAGGTGTGATTCTCTGTTACCCAGATATCCATGCAGCAGTCAAACATAGTGAATACCTCATCAGGACACTCAGATCATAACCCGCTTCTTCTGCGGATACATTGGGCCCATGCCCGTGGTACGATCCCGACATGGCACTTAAATCCAGAACTGTTAGAGGATCAGGGCTTTCACGATGTGGTGGGTACTGGCATTACTCAATACTTTCTAAAGAACACTGGCACTTCATCATCATCTGCTGTAGAATGGGATGCTTTTAAAGCTGTGTTACGAGGTCACTGCATTACCAACATGACGGGATGAGCAGGACGCTGCTACAAGAGATAGAAACTGCAGACCAGTACCTGCTCGAAGTGGAACAGGAAAGGCCTGAGCTCCCTGATTGACAGCAGGATTTAATGGAGGCGAGAGAGGTAGTTGACACACAGGTTGAGAGACTGCGCTGTTTTGATTATAAAAAATATTTAGCGCGTCCTCATGCAGAGCGAGACAAATCCAGGGCGTTACTGGCTTGGTTAGCCAATCCAGCTAGACGAGGGATGTTCATTTTAGAATTGTATAGGCCAACTGGGAAAATTTGCTCTACCCAGCAAGGGATTAATGATCAGTTCCTTGCTGATTATACAGATCTCGATCAGAGTAAGGTGATACTGAACGCTGTGATCCTTGGAGAGTTTATAGCTGCAGCTAATCTTCCAAATCTAGAAAGGGCACAGGCAGAGCTGTTGGGTCAGGAAATAGCCATTGGGGAAGTTCGAGGAGTGATCAAACACATGGCGTGAAAAAAGACTCCTGGGACAGATGGCCTGCCGATTGAGTTTTACCTTACAAACATCGATCTCCTGGCTCCTAAGTTAGTGACACTTTATAATGAAGCGAAGCGAGCGGGACAACTGCCTGTCACCACTCAAGAAGCAATTATTAATACACTACTAAAACCGGGGAAACCACCATCGGATAGGACTGCATATCGCCCACAGTCCATGCTAACCACTGATTACAAGATTTTAACCCGACTACTCCCACACATGGTTCACTTAATACAAAGGGATCAAGCGGGATTTATTCTGACCAGGAACACAGCCACAAATGTGAGACGCCTGCTTCGTATATTAGAAGCTGACACTTATCCGAAAGAATCTGCTGCCATTTTAGCGGTACATATAGAGAAGGCATTCGACAGTCTGGAATGGCGCTATTTATTTCAGGTCCTGCAAAGTTTTGGCTTGGGGGATGCTTTTGTGGCTTGGACGGCTTCATTATACAACCATTCCACTGCGAGAGTTAAAACGGGTGGATTGATCACGGATGCCTGCGCAGTGAGCTGTGGCACGAAACAGGGTTGCCACCTCTCCCCTCTACTATTTGCCCTGGCCATGGAGCCACTAGGGGCCCAGGCCAGAACGGGTAAACACTATCATGGGCTTCGCGTGCATGATCAGACTCACCACATCGCTTTACACCGATGACCTACTCATGTTTCTAGTGAATACTGCTGACGGCCTCATCAGAGCAAAGCGTCCAATCCATGAACTTGGGGCTTAAGGACGTGCGATCTGCGCTCTCTGACTCCTGTTCCAACAAAGCCAAAACGTCCGTAGTTCATTAGTAAGCGCCTTAGGCCCTAGCGGTAATTGTAAAATATTTCAGGAGAGTGTCTGCCCTGAGGCCTGCCCTCCGTCATGTCCACCCTGCCCTCTGTCCACGGCTCAGAGAAGCCCGGGGTACCAACGGATAGAGCGGTGCCTCACGTCCTGAGCAGTGGCCAGCTAAGATGAGGTTCTTTACCCGTAAACTACGGGTTCAATTACGTACCTTCAAATGAAACAATTGCTACGATAAGTTTAATTTACATTTCATGTTTGCATTACATATAGTTTTTTCTTATTACACTTACTATGCAGTAGCTTATACTTTTTAGGTCCGGAGGAAGGCTAGACACTCTTTAGGTCATCAATAGCTGAAACATGTAGACCGAACCTCGTAACTGGACAGTAGCAGTTTATTTTTTCTAAACTGTCTAAGCACTGTTTTTAACCCTGACACCAAGAGATATATAATAAACGGATCTCTCTCTTAGTAGCCAGTTTTAATCTCAAAATGTTCATTCTTTTTTGCACTGAGCCCATCATTGAATAGTACACCACAGCTCATCATACTTTGGATTTGAGTATATCCTAGGAGATCCTGTAAAACATCCCTGCGCTCCTCCTGCACAGTGAGGGGGTTGTAGCCCTCGGCAGTACTAGGGGTTACAGCCGGGAGGAGATCCCAGATGATCAAGCACGTCACCTTTTGGAGTGTGATGGGATTCCGTTTCCCTATATGGGTTGCCCACAAGAGGGCTTCACTAAGGCATGTTTAGATACTGGTCAGCAGTGCAGGATGCCGGTGGGCACCAAGTAATGCTGCAGACCTCTAGACAATTTAGTGTGTTTCATAGTCTTTTGGGATAGTGTCTTTGTAGGTCGTTAAATATATTTCCTGTGGACCCTCCCTCTAACGGTTTTTGGACATTACATCCAACCACTAAAGATTATACGTATTTTTCCCATGTCTACCAATCCTACTCTAGGATTGACTATATTTTCCTTAGCCAGACACTTATAGGGTCCCTTCAAGCTGCTCAGATCCTGCAGATTTCAATATCAGACCATAGCCTCGTGTCTATCAGTCTAGCTTGGGGAGGAAATAAGCCAGGCACATCTAGATGGTACTTCCTGACCTCGGTTATCCGTGATAAACTCCTTTGAGACGAATTGAGGTCTGTGATCACTGAGTTCTTTATACTCAATAATCCAGAGGCCACTAATCCACAGAACAACTGGGACGCGTTCAAAGCGGTCTTAAGGGGGAAATGCATTCAGCTTGATGCAGTCCTGAATAAACAACAGGCCTAGGAGCGCCTGGTTTTAGAAGAAAAATTAGAGGCCGTGGAAAAATCACACAAGGCAACACCTACCAAGGTGTTACAGCGACAACTCACTGCGATAAGAGGTAAATTGCGGGCCATCTACAACAACAGAGCCGAATACACAATGCTTCAATTACGTCAGACAGCATATTTCCAGGGTGACAAAGTGGGATCCCAATTAGCGCGTCAGTTAAGGAAGAAGCGGTAGAGTAAGTGTATTGAGGGTATCAAGGATGCGGCGGGTCTCCCTACACACGCAGAGGACATTAATATTTTTGGCGCATTCATTGGAGAACTTTACCGGGACACTCCCCACAATACCACTCTTCGACAGCAATACCTCGACTCAGTGGGCCTTCCTCCCCTCTCCCAAGTGACTGCAGAGTCGTTGGAGGCGCCCATTACATCAGAGGAGGTTGGGCGGGCCATTGCTAAGCTTAAATTATATAAAGCCCCAAGACAGGACGTCCTAACAGCACAGTTTTATAAATACTATGCATCCGAGCTTACCCCACATCTCACTGAGCTCTTCAACGCAATAGCGATGGACGCTAGAGTTTCCGCCTCCATGGCCAAGGCGGTGATCTCTCATCCCGAAGCCTGGGAAGGACCCTCAGGTCTGTGCGCCTAACAGGCCCATAGCCCTTCTTAATCTTGAAGCGAAGCCTTACTCTGCGATTCTAGTTGCTAGGCTCGAAGACTTGATGCCACGCTAATCCACCCTGATCAATCAGGTTTTATAAAAGGCAGACAAACCCACGATAACATCCAGCGCACTGTACATCTTATTGAGAAAGTGATCAAACTTAAATACCCTGCAATCTTAGTGGACCTTGATGCCGAAAAGGCGTTTGACAGGGTGGATTGGTCATTTCTTTTTTTAACTATGAGGAAGTTTGGCTTTGGGAGCGGTGTATAGACCTGGTCAGGGCCAACTACCATTCTCCACAGTCACAGGTATTGATCATCGGTTACAAATCCCTCCCCTTTCCTCTCAGCAGGGGTACGCGGCAAGGTTGCAGTCTTTCACCTCTTTTATTTGCGCTCAGTATCGAACCCCTAGCCGCACGATTCCGAGCCGAGGGAATCCGGGGTATACGCTTTGGAGGCACGGACCATGAAGCAGCCCACTTTGCGGATGATATCCTGCTCACTCTTTTGGAGCCAGCTACTCGCTTCGAGCGGTACATGAGGACTTGCGGAATTTTGAGATGGTGTCCGGCTCCAAAGTTAATTTATCTAAATCCTCCATACTAAATCTTACCCAATCTGACGCAGAAGCAACGAGACTGCGGAGTCAAACGACTATTGGAGGGAGGGGGGGGTGCTTAAAATTAGCGGACTTGTTCCATAACTTTAGAAAACTTTAGCATTAGGACGTTTGAGAGTTGTAAAAGAGAATTCCAGGTTGCCCACAGTGATCATTACCACTACCTCCAGCTTAAATACTGGGTCGCTCTCCCAAACATGAGCGAGGCCGCTACCAGGGAACTCACAGCTATGGAAAAACTAGGATTCAAAGCGGGGTCCATGAAGGAGGTAATCTCCTCGCTCTATGCTATGCTATTAGACACATTACACGCCCCCCCCCCTCGCCCCCCCCCCCCCCCCCCGGCGTGCTACATGTCCTTCTGGGGACAAGTGCTGGGAAGAGAGATTTCCGAAGAGGAATGGAAACACATCTGGGGAGACATCCCTAAGCACATCCATTCAGTTGCCTTGAGGGAAGCACACTACAAGACCCTCCTGGACTGGTACCTTTACCCCACTAAACTCAAACGGATCTTCCCTGATACCTCGGGTCTCTGCTTGAGGGGTGTGGGTTACAGGGGGATTTTCATCATATCTGGTGGGACTGCCCTGGGATCCGTCTATTTCGGGAAAAATCCTTTCTCATATTAAAGACCTGTTGGGGTATCCCATCCAAACAACCATGGAGGGGGCACTTCTAGGCCTTAGAGACCCAGCTATGGAGCACCAAACGAAAGCTGACAAGACCATTATGTGGGCTTGTCTGGGGGCAGCAAAGCTTGCGATTGCAGTGGCCTGGATAAAGATCAGTGTGTGAAGAATCCTCTCTATTGAACGCCTTGCAGATATATTCCGGGACGATTACAAGAATTTTGAATACAAATGCGGTCCCCTGGTTACCTACTTGTCCCGGGGGTTACCCTTGGCGGTGTGTCCTTCCTCTTTCCGGCCTATGCATTTTATCTAATTCTAAACAACTCACCTAAGATTTGATGATGTACTCTCCCGCTTCCTTGAACGGTTGCCCTGCCTATGCAATCTCCCTTTTTCACTACGCTCATGATTCTCGCTATGCTTCCGTACAGCTCCACCACCACCACCAAGGATGGGGAGGAGGGAGGGATGGGGTACTTCTTCTGTAGATATTTTTTTCCCTCCTATTTCAGGGGTTATTTTTAGGGTTATATGTTTCAAAAGACATCTTCTTGTTTGGTTGCAAGGTGGATGTTGAGACATTTGAACCTGGACTATAACTGGCAGAATGTTTTGCCCTGGGTCCTGTGCATCCTACTGCATTCATGTGGTTGTGTCAGCTTTTAATGCTGAATAAAAATAATTTTGACAAAACACCTATTAAAAAAAAAAAAAAAAAAATCAAGAAAACAGTGTCTAGCAATGAATCCTCACCCTCCCAAGGTCATCCTAGTTCCTCAAGACAATCCCAAAAATCCACATAGTATGTCATCTCACAAGCTCAACATCTCTGCTGACCCTACCCCTTTCCTGCTTCACCACAGAGTCCTTTGTACTTAATAGCAACTCGTCAATGACATTAGATGGGTCAGAATCCTTCTCTTACAATCACCAAACTAGTCTGCACACTCAACACTCTTCTAGAGCAGTTAGCTCTGAGTCACTAATCCCCATAAGGCACACCCCATCTTCAACCCTGACCACCATACACAGTTGCAGACACTTCTATAGTGCCTAAGACTCTCACCATAGATAAACTGAGGTCACATACATATTCTGATCTCGCCCTAACTGAGCTAGCAAAGTGATTTCTATGACCCCAGTGCTTCTTAGTGACCAGGTGCTACTCTTCCCACTAGTTCATGCACTTCCCAACACTACCTTCCCTCCGCGGGTTCTGCTGACCAGCATCTCTCTAACCTTCCCTCCCCATGCTCACCCACCTTCTCCAAGCCCCTGTCCCCAAGTACAGAGAACACGTTCCCCCATAGCATTAGAATTCAGACTGGACAAGATTTCATTTGTCCTCCAACAACTTCAGTTGGATGTCCAAATCCCATTACACCTCACCTCCGAGTTATCTGATAATCTGAGGTTAAGTTGGTCTCCGAATAATAAGTGCCACAACCACACACAATCTCTCTAACTCTTGCTCCAGGCTTTCTGCACACCCTACACCCATTGGGACCTCACCACCAGTGGGCTCTACACACCAAAGATGGAAAGCTCCACCCAATCCGAATGACGCCTCTGAGCCATTCAGAGTACAGGACCCACTGCATGACAAGGATAATATATCCCTAATACTCTAATATGACCCAACATACGCTGTTTACACACAGATAATATGTGCCAAATTTAAGCAATCCACTTGGACCGGTTCAGAGGACCAAGTGTAAACTCCAGATCCTTCAAGAAGAATAACCTCACTCGAGTCCCCACCACTATGCCTACCTCAGATTATTCCAAACAGCTTAAATGCATGCTCCTCAACTGCAGATAAGCAGTACGACACACTGCAGACATTGCTGCCCTAATCCTTGGTCATGATTCTGACATCCTAATGCTGACAGAAACCTTGTTAAATGATTGATCTGCACCAATTTTTGACAAACTAGTGCCTCCTAGCTAAGACATCATTAGGCAAGTTAGATTTAGTGGACAAGGTGAAGGCATTGCATGTATACATCGTAACAATCTATCAGTTAGACAACTACAATCTGATTCCTTGTCGTCATGCGAATACCTGTGCATGGAGGTTTCATTTAACAACAGGCAAGCATGCATATTCCACGCACTCCACCACCCTCCATGAGATAACCTCCCTTTCATAGAACAAATCATGGAAATCATCTCAACAAATGCCGAGTGTCACCGCATCCAGATCTTCCTCGGAGACTTTAACCTCCACTGGAATTTCACTAATGACTCCTGAGACAATAACCTCAAATCCTTCTTAGTAGACCTCAACCTCATTCAAATACTTGGTAACCCTAATTGCATCAAGGGAGGTACCTTAGATCAGGTCATTGGTAAGGTCACCTCTATTCATCTTGTATCTATCGACCCTTGTGACTGGACAGACAGCCATTTCATCTCCTTATTCGTCACTGAATCTGTGAGAGCTAATAAAGTTCAGCTAAAGAAACCCAGACACTGACAAAGAAGTCTCCGAACCATTAACTTGAATGATCTGACATCCCTCAGTGATACCATCCTGCCCCCTCTTCTGGACACGTCTGATATCCGTGACCTTACACACCACTATAATCGCTCCATGACTAAAATTTAGACTCAGTTGCACCTCTAAAGTTAAAAAGAATGTCCTCCAAAATCTCCAAACCTCGGTAGTCTAAATACAGAAAGAAGAAATCTGAGACTAGCGGAACCATTGTGGAGATCCTCTCCCTCCCTTGAACATCTCGCTCAGCTGAGATCTTTGAGAAATATCTTTAACAAACGTCTTAGATGCTCTAAAACTAGTTACTTCAGAAACCAACTAGGGCAGGCCAAAAACCAACCAAAATTATTTTTTAACTCATTAAGCTTCAAACAGTCAACCTAACCCTCGCTCAATGGAACTCTGTCTGCAGCCTAACTGTGAGGAGTTTGCCGCCTTCTTCCATGAAAAGACAACAAAGACAGAACTGGAGCTACGGTCAGCTTTGGAGAATCTACCGATCACCCACCATCCCTCTAGGTTTGGAGTGCCACCAGTTGCTCTGGTTCTCCCCCCCCCAAAAAAAAACAATGCTTCAAGGAGCCTATTCAAAACTTTGTATGAAAGTACTATGCTCTAAACTCTGGCTGCCCTGAACCCATCCACCACTTCAGTGATCTCTTGCCATCAAAACTTCTTCAATGAGATCAGATCATCCAAGCTCCCACTATGGACGAAGATAGTTATTGCTTCTAATTCAAGGATCTATTCCGGATGCCTAAAGTCTAGGCAGGTCACCCCTCTTCTAAAAAAAAAAACGACTGTAGATCACACTAGCATTCACAATTTTCGTCCAATTTCCAACATTCATACTCTGGCAAAACCCCTTGAGAAATGTGTCCACACCCTACTATGCAGCCACATAGAACAATTCTGACTGACTGCTAGACCAATTCCAATAATACGGCTTTCATCAGGGTCATAGCACGAAATGCGCTCTCACTCACATTGATGATGATGCGCTAAGAATTCTGGATCAAAATGAATCATTCCTTCTGGTCCTCCTCGACCTATCGTCAGCTTTTGATACCGCTAAATATGACAGCCAGGTGCCAGGCATTGTCCCATGATCGGCGGTAGCCCCGGAGCCCGGGCGGAGAGAGACGGCGGGAAGCACCGCGTCGAAACGGGGCGAGATCGCTGTGAGAGCTGCGCAGCGAGAGGGACGCCCTTGACCCCGGCCGCGGAAGTGGACTCCTGGGAGGAGCTGGCTGCAACTCGTCGCCCTTGAGCCCCGATCGCGGGGTCGGGAGCAGCCGTCCGGACGGCTGACTGCTGGAAAGGAGCAGACGGTCCCATAGAGACGGCTAGACACAGCAACGTGCGACGTGACGGCCCTTGAGCTGCTGATCCCGGAGACAGAGGTAGCACTGCGAGGGGAGCTGGAGTGTGGTGCCGCGACGGCGGATTGTGATCCCCCGGTTTTCCCCACCCCACTGGCTTCCGCATGGATGGTGCGACAGACGGCCGCCATCTTGAGGCACGCAGACCAACGTCATAGGCTCACAAAGGAGGTGCACAGAGACAGAGGTGCTGTGGCGCAGACGGGGCTGGTTGTGGATTGGATCGGGACACAGCAGGGTCTGGACTAGCAGACGAAGCCCCCGCCTCCGTGGACTGGTTGGAGCGGTGCCCTACAATTGGCTGCAGAACGCGACGGCCGTGCTAGGTCCAGGTAGCGATCGGACATACTAGGTTGTATGGTACGAGTGGCCTAGAAGGTGTGCCTGGTCCGATTCGCCACTGGGGTCCCCTCGCGGCCTGGGATTGAGATGGAGAGAATCAGGCACTGGTGATTGGCGGCGCTGGGCATGTGAGGTGACGTACCCCATCGAACAGTCTCTTGCTAACAACCCGGAGCTGTGGAAGGGCCTTGTGGGGAGAGTGACATGACATATTGACAGGCCCCAGCGGCCGGGATAGCCGCGTCCTGCGAGTGCGGGGGAAGGCTTCAACACATCGTCACAGCGCAGGTCGGAGATCTCCGCATACTGCTACACTGCTGAGCATGTCATCAGCTAGGTCACGAAAAACAAAGGCTCAAACAGACATCTTTGGTAGAACACTCCCTGGCTCGACGGCAATGGCTCGACGGCGATCGCGCCTAAGATGGCGTCTCCGCAAACCACCCCAGAGGCGAGCAGCGAGCCCATCACGAAAGCCTTTATGGAGTCCCTTTTCAACACCCTCCGGGCAGACATCCAGACTGTTAAAACGGAACTAACGGCCGAGCTCAAGGAGATGCGCAGGGATGTTGACAGTGTGGGGGAAAGGGTGGCCACGCTGGAGGAACGGTGCGATGTGACCACGACCGACTCAACATGCTGCAACAAGAGATTCTCCGTCTCCAGGATCAGCATCTGGACACACAGATACACCTTGAGGACCTTGAAAACGGGTCTCGAAGACACAACATCAGCATTCTGTGGAAGACAAAGCAGACCTCTTTGCGTTCACGGAGGGCCTCTTTCGCCACATCCTGGAGGCCCCAGAGGACATGGCTGTTATGCTGGATAGGGCGCACCGTGTCGGCCCCCCACGTGCACCTAATGCCCCACCGGCGGACATCTTGGTATGCCTTCAGGATTTCAAGATCAAATAGACTATCCTCTCCAAAGCAAGGTCCCTCCACCCTATCTCATGAAAGGGGCACAACCCGGATCTCTATGAAGACTTGGCTCTGATTACTTTACAGCGCCAGAGACAATTCCGCCCCGTGACGGAACACCTAAGGCAGCAGGGCATCCAATATTCCTGGGGACACCCATTTAGACTCATATTTCGCCTCAATGGCAAGCTGCACCAGATGCACTCCCTTGTTGACTCCTGTCGCCTCCTAGGACTGGCACTTCCAGTTGAGGACGATGACACCCAAAGCGGCACCTCAGGGCCCGAGGTCACACCCTCGGGTGGCAACGCCAGAGACGTCGTAGACGGTTTCTGAAGCCAGACAAAGCGGATATTGCTAAGAATCAGTGAGACGCCCTGGCGCTGGCTACGGAGGCCCTGGAGGGGGAGGAACAGGCAGCTGATGGTTGAAGGGTCACTCGCTGGACTCGGCTCTGGCTTTTGAACAGTGGCGGACGGCGGGAGGAGCCAGGATCCCCTCGGTCGGTCGCAACTCGAGCCCCCAATGACGACCTAGTGGCTTACCCGGGATGGCGGACAATATTCCAGGACATTCTCCTTTCTCCTGTGTCCCCCTCCCTTGTTGTGTTTGTACTCTCAATAAGTGTATGCCTTCTTGGGGGGGATAGTCCTGGGTGTGGGTTCCCTCGTCCACCTTTTTTTTTTGTTTTGTTTCTGACGCTGTCCTTACTCGGCACCGAGGTACTGTAGACGCCCAATTGACATTCATCTACTCTATTAGGTTACACTTCACACAGCGTTCCCTCCACCACAACCCTTTGGGATGACACGAGCTCCACTTACTATCCTTACGCTCAATGTTCGGGGCCTAAACAATCCAATCAAGCGGCGGTCGGTCCTTAACTACCTCGAGAGCTCCAAAGCAGACATATGCCTGTTATAAGAGACGCATCTCCTTTTTAAAGACCAACACAGGTTGAAATCCCGAACTTTCCCGATACAGTTGCTCTCCTCTCATACCTCCAAACAGGCAGGGGTGGCCATATTGGTCTCCCGCCATTCCAGTGCAGGGTCCTTCAGAAAGAAGCGGATATAAGGGGCCGTTTGCTTACATATCAATTCTCCCTGGGCGGGATGACATTCGTGGTAGGGTCTATATATGCCTCAATGTTAAGCAGCTTAAGTTCCTCCTTCAGGCTCTCAGTGAGGCAGCTGCCTCGACGGATCGGCACTTGCTATTGGGGGGGACCTCAATATTGTCTTTGATAATGCCCTAGACCGGTCCTGTCAAAGAACCCTCCAAGCAGGGGTACTCACCACCCAGGGGCAGACCCGACTTCGGGAGCTGGGGTTAGTCGATCTTTGGCACCACCTACACCCGTAGCTATACATTCTACTACGGGGCACACAAAACGTATGCACGGCTAGACTACTTTCTCTGCTCTTCCTCACTTAGGGCTCATGTCTCCGACACTGATATCCTCACAGCTTCTCTTTAGGATCATTCCCCAGTTCTGCCTCCTTCCTGCTGCCAGCTTTGACCCGCCCTCAGCGACCTTGGCGCCTGCGAGATACAGTGTTGCATCGCACCCTTGTAGTGGAACAAGTCCAGAAGGCCATCTCAGACTTCTTAGAGCACAACGCCAACATTGACACTACACCAGCCACACAGTGGGGAGCACTGAAAGCAGTTTTGCGAGGAGTCTTTATAGCTATATCGGTCGCTGATAATGCGGAGAGGGAGCACAAGCGCGCTGAACTCACGAAACGGGGTCTCTGAATTGGAACAGATGCACCAGCGCACGGGGGCTTCTCGAGTCTGGCGACAATTGTGCTTGGAACGCAAACAGTTGGCTGCCCTAGACCAGGACAGGGTCGAATATGCTGCCCGCAGACTTCGCCATTCCTACTATGTGGGTGGGGACAGATGTGGTCGCCTCTTCGCAAATAAACTGAGCGAGGCTAGGCAGTGACAAGGGATCCAAGCGATCCAGACGTCAGGGGGAGAGTTAACAACTGCAGATGTAACCATAGCAGACGTTTCGGGGTTACTACGCCGGTCTCTATGCTGGGGGCACTTTAAACAATTAAGAGAGTGCAGAATACATAGCTCAGGCCCATATGCCCTCTCTGACACAGTCCCAAGCTGAACATCTGGAACGGAGGATTCAGAAGGAAGAAGTTATATCTGCGATCTCCAGGCTTAACCTAGGCAAATCACTGGAACCAGACGGATACTCAGCTGCTTTTTATAAGACCTTTTGTGCTCAATTGGCGCCGTTCCTGGCGACCCTGTACAACACATTCGACCGAGAGGGTGCCATTCCCAGGGACATGCTGGAGGCGGACATAGTGGTCATCCCCAAACCAGGGAAGGATGCAACGACTTGTGGGGCATACCGGCCCATTTCTCTCTTAAACATAGACCTTAAATTATACACTAGTATTATAGCGGCCCGCCTTGCTCCGTTCATGACCCAACTGGTCGACCCTGACCAAGCAGGTTTTATCCCACAAAGGCAAACCAGTGAGAACACCAAACGCATCCTTCACCTGATTGAGCAGGCGTCGCGCACCAAGAGGGAATGTATGCTCCTGGCCATCTATGCTGAAAAGTCCTTCGATAGGGTGCACTGGCCTTATCTGGAAATTGTCTTGTTGGAAGCCGGCTTTGGGGAGAAACTACGGACTCGGATCTTAAATTGCTACCGTTCCCCTTGGGCAACGGTTCGTGTGAATGGCCACACATCCTCTCGGTTCTCCATAGGGAGAAGCACGAGGCAGGGGTGTCCACTCTCACCCCTCCTCTTCGCACTATATATGGAGCCAATAGCACTCAGAATTCGGAAACATCCACTTATCATGGGTATGAAGTTCGGGGGTGATACCCATACTATTAGCCTGTACGCTGACGATATACCCCTCTCACTTTCCAACCCGACTGTGGCTGTGCATGCCCTCTCTGTTGAACTACACAGTTTTGCTCTTGGGTCAGGGTTCAAGATAAATATGGATAAATCCATAGCCCTGGGCATATCCCTGTCGCCAACTACTCTCACCCATTTAGGGGAGGAATACCAAGTGGTATGGGCCTCGACAGTGGTCCCGTACTTGGGGATTCAATTGGGCCCTAACATCCCTGTCACGGCAGACATTAATTACTCCAACCTACGCAAACGTATCCGTACGGTCCTCAATAGCTGGCAGCGCTGAACTCTGTCCTGGCTAGGCCGGATCGCAGCTGTAAAGATGACTGTCCTGTCCCAAATTCTGTACCTCTTTCAGACTCTCCCTATCCGACCCCCGCAGGGCTGGATCCAGAAAACGCAGGCAGATCTATCGCGCTTTATATGGCATGGCCATAAACCACGCTTCCGCCATCAGATGGCGGTCCTGCCGCCAGAGAAGAGAGGGGTGGGAATCCCTGACATTCAGCTTTATTTCCATGCGTCTCAACTTAGATACCTGGTGGAGTGGCAATGCCTTGAATCCGCCAAGTATTAGCTGTTCCAGGATCAAGCGGTAGCAGGTCGACCTCTCCAAGGGGTGCCCTTTTTAAACCGACAACACAGACCCCTGAACCTATATGCTTCTCACATCACGAGCACTATTCTGGACTCCTGGGACCACACAAATGTTTACAAACAACTCACCACCTTCCCGGCACCCCTTACCCCGTTATTTGACAACCTTGAGCCACAAAGAATGGGAGGGAATTTATCACAGGGCTAGACACTCAGACTAGACACTCAGCGTACCATGCGGGTCTCACGGAGACGCTCACTAAGGTCGCCACATACTGGTACTACACCCCTGAGCGCATTCACCAATTCGACATAAGCAGAAGCGACCTCTGTTGGAGGGGGTGCGGGGAGGCGGGCACACTAGAACACATTCTCTGGAGTTGTCAGGTCATACAAGCCTATTGGACTCAAGTCCTAGACGAGGTGGACGCACACCTCGACACGCAGATTACACGTTTTCCATAATATGTCATACTGGGCCTACCCAATCCATTGACATACCCCCTTAAATCCCGTAGAAGCCACCTGATCGCTATTGCATTGGGAGCAGCGACCCAGAATATCCTGGCCCACTGGCGCTCCACTCAACCCCCGACACTTACCGGATGGCTCCACAGACTATGGCTGGTGCTGGGCATGGAGAAGCTTACACTGACAGAGGCGGTAGGGGGTCCGAATTTCCAGAGCTCTGGCAACCTTTTCTCACACTGTTAACGGAAGAATTCCGGGAGGTGACATGTCCCAGGTATCTATGCCTCCTTCGTCTCCCAGATACACCAATTCCGGATGCTACACCCCGGAAGCCACCCCAAACAGAGCTTTGAGAGCAGCACTCTAGTTCCCGAGTTTTCCCCTTTTTTCCTTTTAATTTATGGTGGATGAAGGGGGGGGGGGAGAATAGGGGGCAGGTGGGGGTTCTTTCTTTATCTTTTTTTTTTTTTTTTTTTACCTTGGGCGGTTCTTGTCCGTCTCCTGTTTGCAGGCCCGCTCCTTGCTATTTGCCTTTGGTAATACAATTCATTGAGCCCTGTTGGGATTCTATGTACTATTAATGGAGCAGCTTGCCTATGTTTCTTTTTCTGCTTGTTGAAACCAATAAAAAGATTTAAACCATAAATATGACAACCTAATCGATCTACTGGAACAGAGAAAGGGGATATCGGGGACTGTGCCAAACTGGTTTTCCTCATCTCTACACAAAAGAACCCAAAGATTCAAGGTGAATCAGCCTCTGTGTAATCCCTCACTGCTCACTCTGTGGGTGCTACAGGGGTCCACGCTCTCAACCCCTCTCTTCAACCTGTTCATGGAGCCTCTAACAGAAATTCTGAAATGGTCATCTACTATCACATGTATGCCGATGATAACCAACTGTACCCGAAAGTCTCCTCTCCAGAGGACATCGGGTCCCTCAATGCAGCACTTCAGAAAACGCAAAGTTGGCTAATCCTTAATCACCTGAAATGAAACAATCTCAAAACAGAATTCCTCCTAATCGCCCCGTCCAAACAGTCTCCAGACATCGAAGAATGGATGCATCAACTAACATCTCTCAACTGCATTCCAAACATCGATTCCACAAGCTCTTCCGGAATAATGCTAGATAAGCGTCTAATCATGCAGAAGCACGTTAGTGCTCTCAACAAAAGGAGCAAACTTCCAATTGAGCATCCTCAGGAAAATAAAAACGT
This sequence comes from Lissotriton helveticus, assembly GCF_964261635.1. Lineage (NCBI taxonomy): Eukaryota > Metazoa > Chordata > Amphibia > Caudata > Salamandridae > Lissotriton > Lissotriton helveticus. The sequence continues at coordinate 1,092,411,784 of NC_136067.1, read as the reverse complement.
TCCTACCCAACAACGTCTTCAAGGCTGGTGCAAGCCCTAGTGATCTCTAAACTGGGTTATGGAAGCGCAACCCTCTGTGGCCATCCCAGATCGAAGATAGCTCCACTTACTCTCAACTATGCTGCAAGACTCACTACAGGCTCAAAACATAACAATCACATCAAGCCTGAGTTGAAGTCACTAAAGTAGCCCCCATATGAAGCAAGGATACATCTAAAAATGGAATGCATGACCCACATTTTAACACTTCATTATTCCTTGGACACAAACGTGAGCTCTCTAAGGGGCTCCAGATCCTTTAAGGGCTCCACTAATTTACTGCTCAAGCCAAAGAAATTCCATAAAAAGAAAACCTACAACCGAGCATTTTCGGGTATTGCACAGAGAATTTGGAATTCCCTGACTCCTGAAATCAGACTAAATATTTCCACAGCTTCCTTCAAAAGAGACGTTAAAGCGATACTGTTCTTGAAATTTCTGAGCTAGATCCCCAGCCCCCCAGGCACCCTATGGCTTGCTTGTTTATATTTGTCTATATTTAACTGTTATGATTGTATTTTGACCGGTTGGTTTACTTTTACTACATCCTGTACCTTCGTGACTGCCAATCTGTAAAGGTGCTCAGATACCCCCAGGGGTCATGTTTGAGCTACATAAAACTTTAAAAATAAAATTAAAATATAAATGCAAAGAGTTTAAGAGGAAAATGAGATGAGGAACATTCAAAAAGTAAGCGTCCTCTCCTTGTGGCTGCCCGCACTTAGTCAATGGTTCTATCCAGCGGTTGTACCAAACAGAACCTCCAATCTCTACATTCTGGGGTCTGGGTCTGTCGGAAGAGGTCAAAATGACAAACTAGTGTGTTCAAATAAGGCTCTGTGTGTGCTGTAGTGTCAATGTCCATTTGCAAGCCTGTCAACATTATTGGATGTTTTTGGGAAAAACACAACATTGAAACTCTTAGGTGCAGTAAAAGGGCAAGTATCAAAGTGTAAGAGTAAAACAAAAAAAAGTAATCAATCCCAGAGAAAAGGTGTGATCAGAACACCTCGAGATAACCACCAAAGATTATAAGCGGGCCCTAAAGTGGCACTGCAATATATGAGCACCAAGTAATGTGTTAGAAAATAAATATCAATGTTAATACTACAGAGTCGGTTTCTCACCAAAGAGTTTATATAGTACATAGGTCATTCATTCTCACTAATAAAGGTAATACATTATAGGGTTAATCTTATGCTGGTGTTCCTAGTGCAAAATGATAAAAGGTAGGTACAGAGATCATGGAGTTTTAAACAAATGTAACAAAACATGACACTGGTCGCTAAGGTGAGATCAATAGTGCAGATGGTGTATAGATTAGTTCATGTGACGGTGTCACACAGGAGTGTACATTATGTATAATAGATGTATAGCCACTCTATTATTTATTAAGGGCCAGCCAAGGGATTTCATCGTTCAGACCCACTTTATGTGTCTGTAGGCGATATATCTAGCATTGTTCTTTTTCAAATAGGACCATTTTAGCCTATTTGTTGGGATTCTCCAATGTTTCACAGACTACTCATTTTAGTTCCTGCGCCAAGTGATTGAGAGAGCTATAGAGGTTTTAGACATCACAAGTTACTTTGATGTTCTCCTATCCGATTCCAGAGATTCAGTGAGAATCACTTTTGTGCAAATGACTTTTCTGATTGTGTGATGAATTTTGAAAATCTTAAGTTTAGTGGAGTGTTTTCTCTGTTTAAATATTGAATTCATACCTGTCGTAGGTACGGAGTACCATTGGTTGAATAGGACGCAAAGCATGCATCCCAGTTCTCCTGCCAAGGAAGGGCATGTAGGCAGAATGTGCAGGATTGTTTCTGACTTAGAGTTATCCAGTGGTTTAATCCAGGGTGGAATTGAACCATCTGTTAGAAATATTCTAAAGCTCTGTAAGGCATTACTTTATGTTTCAAGTGTTTTGAAAATAGTTTGCTTTGGCAGGCCTGTCAATCATTAGTTACATATCTATGAATATTCCTCTATGATGCTAATGTTGGCAAAAGTCATTTTTATCTGGAAGACACAACATGAATTTCAAACTTTTGCACAGCGAGTGTAGGAAGGTGGATATCTGACTATGGTTACCCCCAACGTTTTGCCTAGTGTTTTGCTGGTTTTTGACTTAGTTGGCCTGGGATCCTGCTATTCAGGACCCCAGGCCTCCTGCTCTCTCAGTTAAAATGGGCTCCATGTACCCTAGGTACATATCTAATTGGATACTGAGTCACCTTATCAGTCCCTGTACAGAGTACCTTAGGCATCCAGGGCATAGGTGTACCCAGGGCCTACCAGGGGCTGCAGCATGTATTATGCCACCCCTGGCTGGCCATCCAAAACTGACACAACTGGCTGCAAGACAGCTGGGGCAAGGTGGTGTAATCACCCTTTGCTATAGATATAGTATACCTATATCTAACCCTAAAATGGACACATATATTCCTATCAGTCACTCTATTGGCAGGCCTTATCAATCCTGAAGGCAGAGTGCTTGGAATTATGTGAGATGGTGCTCTGGCATGAGCTGAGCCCGTCTGCAGCTGGCGGACCCAATTCCTAATAGCTATTCCATGATAACGCTATACCATATACTCTTAAGTGCATTATCAACCTCGCGGTTAAATGCTAACTCTTGTATAACATTATCAAAACATGTCGAGTAAGGTGTCATACGAATTGGAATACTACCCCCTCGCCAATTCTGGCGACGGGGGTAGCATTCCACCCTTCTAGAGGGGCACGACATGTATGTAACTGTGAACCCCGGTTAAAGTTAACTCGAGCCTTGGCATCACAAAATGGATGCTGCCACCACAGACACAAGTCTAACCTCCTGCTGCTGGGAGTCCTTCCAGCAAGGGAGGCTTGGACAAAGGGTTTCCTGCCTTGGGAGGTGCTAGCACCACCCCAGACAGGATTTTGTGTATTGAGGTAGGGAGGCCTGAAAGGAATGAGACATGTCTGGGGCACACAAGGTGCCCTGTGTATACACCGGTTCAAACCAGTTGCTGGGGCACTCCAGCCCCAGCTCTGGCGCGAAAACCGGACAAAGGATAGGGGGTGTAACCACCCCCCTTCCTGGTCCCACCCAGGGGAGGGACCTAGTCAGTAGTGCAGCCCCCTTTCGCAGGATAAAGGTAGGAGCTGGTCCCATTCCAGATTAGATTAATCCTGAACTACTCTACAAGAAGAAACTCTGGACTTCGACGTTCTGCTCCACAGAAGACTGAAGAAATCTCCCTTGTGGGCAAGGAGTGTCCACCCTGCAACTGCAGGCACCATCAAGCATCCAGCGGCTTCACTTTGTCGTCTTCCCTCGAGGATCCAGACTTCAGAGCCCGACGAGACCCGGATTCCCAGACCTCTCCGACCTCAACTCACTTCTGCAGCAAAGCTGAGACCCGTGGGTGCGACGAGACACGTGAGACCGGCCATCTTGAAAGAAACTGCACTTCGCTTCCAGCACGACTCCCGAGGTAAACTCGACCAAGTGCTTTGGGGATTGAGAAGCCCCAGCCCCAAGCAGCCCCTACACCGAAGATCAGCCCTCCAGCTTCCACGAGATCTGCGTGGGGCCCTTCTGCTTGTTTGCTGCTCGACGCTTTGTCTGGTCACTAGCCGGCTGGCTAGTGGCCTCCTAGACGACGAACCTTGAAATCTTCACTGCTGGTCTGGTTGCTCCAGATTGGCCCTTGCTCCCTTCCAAAAGAGGGGCATCCCGGACTCTCCTAGTCCGCATCAGACGCCTTTTCCACTCACCGCGTGGGTTTCCTTTGCCAAGGCCTGTTGACTCCAATCCCGGATCTGACAACGCCGACAGCGAGAGCCTGCGTGGGACAGCTCGTGCCCCCATCCTGGTCGTCGAAGACACCTCCTGGTCCACGTGGCTGCAGAGTCAAGCGTCCACTCTTCACCTGATCGCGACGACAGCATCTGGTTCCTTCCTGGTTCCACACCGGTCACTGGCTAGTGACTTTGAACACTGTCCCCTCTGCTTTCAGGTCCTCTTCTTCACCGATCCACCCTTGGATCGCATCGGACATCTTCCTCCTGGTCGCCTGCAGCATCTTTTCTTCCAGGCTCCATAGACTTCAACGCGAGAACCCGACACACTTTGACACCTATGCACCCGCAGCCCGTGGGTGAGGTAACGAGAGCATTTCGGTGCTCAAGGGTAGTTTAACTGTCCTAGTGTCCAGTTCCACAGTCGTTTTAGTCCTAACTAGTCAGGATTGTCCGTACTTACCTTTAACTTGAACTGTACTGTCCATAGACGTTGTTACGCATCTCGCGTGTGAGTTCACACTCTGCACACGTGTTCCGTGGGCCTCTTATTGCTTTCCTAGAGTTAGTGTAGCATGGTCCCATCGATCCTACAGCCTCTGGACAGCTCCATACCTTCTATCGACTTTCACATTCCACTTACTTAGTATATGGATTGTTGTGCCCCTAGGGCACCATTGTAATTTCGTGCAACTTATCGTATTTTTCCTAAGAGATTGTCATGTGCTTAGCCCTCTGATCTCATAAAGAGTTCAGAGGTGATTGTTATTAATAAATATACTGTTTATTTTCATAACAACCTGTGTGGTGTCCTTTCATCTGATATTCAAGGGGTTATATTGTGGTAAAACAGCTGGCTTCACATGCCAAAAGAGTTTAGCCTAAGACTGTTTTGTCCATGCTACCATTAGGATAGCTGGTCTATAAGGTTGACTTACAACCAATCACCATAAGGGTTGTTTGGACTGATACAAGGTGATCACTAGAACTAGTGAACATCATATATCAGGCCAACTTCTCACAGTGAGTTTTTAAATAAGCTGAAATTTACAAGAAGTTCCCAAAGCTTTTTTTGAAGTAGATTCTCAAAGCATTTTTTTCTTCTGGGTTCACTGTTTCGATCCAAACAAGATGATCAAGTGGTTATTTGTGTTATGCTCTGAATTGTAAGCATGTTTTTATCAATGTTCTTTGTTGTATGAGGCTTTGTTTTACCAACGCAAATACCAATGTAATCTGAGTTTGTGATGCATTCTCGGGAGGCGAAAGCGCGGTCTATATAAGTTGCAGATAATTGTATCAAGCAAATCTGCTTCACTTCCCAATAGTGCTTGGCACCCATATGTAATATTCAGGAGATGTTTGGTGCTTATGACTCTTGGAATGTATTGTAATGATCGATCCCAAATTTCTTAAAAAGGGTGATAAATACAATCCATAGGGAGCACACTTAATTCTTATAAGCATGTGATGAAATTGCCATGGTTGTCCAATATTATGCATAGCTATTTGCACTCTGCTTCTTTAGCAATTGGTATCTTATTCACAGTCCAAAATCTTAATTTTTATTAATGGTTTTCCAAAGATTACTGCTTATCTTTTATTCAGATTTATTTTCTTTTTGTTTATTGTTGTATAATGTGTTTAAGAGCTTAATAGCATTCGTAATCCAATTGATGTTTACTGACCAAAAGTACGCCATCAGCGCATAACAGCCCCCATAGTTGCTTTCCCCCCATTTTCGGGGGCTGTGTATGTGGTACTCAAGAGGAGTTGGCAGGCCTGCAATATAAAGGTTGAATGAAAGCAGCACCAAAGCAAATCCATGCTTTAATCAATTCACTCAATGTTTGTCTTTGCTGAAACTGCGCGGCGATCTCTAATCTTGACAAACACTCAAGTGTTCGTATAGAGTAATTGTACTGCTCTTAAAAAGTTAGCCAGGATTTTCTAATGGCTGCTCTTGAAATTTGTTTAACGTCAATTTAAAATCCAAGATCCAAGCATACAAGTGGATACCAAAGGCCTTCTCAATGAGCATGGATACTGCTAATAGGTTTGTTTTTGTTCCCATGCCTAAGCCGAATTGGGACTATGTTATGTTATGTTCTGCGCCCCAGGCTTCTAGGTTGTGTAATAGCAGGCCAGCACAGTTCTTACCTTCATCATCCAGCAGGGCGATCAGTCGGTAGTTCCCAGGTAAGTTCCCATGTAAGATCCCCTCCAGGAGTCTAGGGTTTCCTCAGTTCATAAGCCATAATTATATAGACGATGGTGGAGCTATTAATACTAGAGATAGCCAGCGCCAATCTTTTCTTTTCTATGCCATATTTCATGCTGCAGAGTCTGACAGATCTTTGATTATACAGTATCATTAGGTTCAGTATTGTGTTGTTCTTTGGTTCTCCACACCAATAGCATTTTCTAGTAATGATGTTGCCCTTATTGTTGCTGCTTTTGAACAGGGTCCTAGTGACCAGGTTTTCGTGGTACATTTTGTGACTGATTCAGCAAAAGTGTTTCTGGGTATCCCGTCTCTTAGTATTTGGATACTTTGATTCCCAATTTATTGAAAATGTGTTTTCTTGCATATACATACATTGCAATGTACTCCGAGAGCCAAATAACAAAGCTTGATTAATTAGTTTGCAATCATTGTGGTGGTTGGCATGCTACGGCGATAATATGCATTTTGTTCAAGAGTGTTAAATCGGTGTGTGCTTTTAATAATATACCAATGTTTTCTCGATTGAGGATGTCCTGTCTTCCCTTAGAATAATATTATGGTTAAAGAAAAAAAGAATGATATGCTTATTTTATCTTTACTACCCTCTGCATTTAAAATTACACGGTTTGGTCCTCTGGATTGCGTTGTTGAGTTTCCTGGTGGTCCTGCTTCAGAGTTATTCCAGGTGTTTTATTAGCCTTTTACATAGCTAGTACGTCAATTTCACCAAAGGGTCTGCTTTGTTAAGACAACACTTCATAAGCTTTCACTTGCAGTTCGGACCCATATTGAACCACCAGATGAGTGGTCGCAATCACATGCTAATTTGTTTCTTTCTGTTTTCACAGTATGTTTTTCTCAAATATGAGAAAAGATTTTATGGGCATAGCAATATTTTCAGGGCCTTTAGACTGATATTTTTATTATTTGTTTTTCGTAGTCTTTTCAACACTCTTTTTATATGCATCATTAAACAAATCTTTGCTATTTTCTGCAATGTTCTGTGGTGGCAAGATCATTGATACTGGGGATTTAATGTCAGGTGTCTCGCCTGCTTTTGATGGCCAGTGAAGTTGGACCGTATGATTTACTGGATCAGTATGCATAATTGTTTTTCTCTTGATTAGCCCAAGACAAAGGCTCCCTTTGTCCTGGTCATGACTGTTGTTTAACAGGGCTCGATTTTCGTTTGTCTATTAACTCATCCGGACGACTTATGTTCACTGAAATGCTTCCCTGTTGTTTTAATTAGGGCTAGGAATGAACTATACTATTGGAACTTTTTGGAAAAAGTTAACTAGTGATGCTGTGGTCTCATTATTTGTGCTTGGATTTATTTTTTCCTCCATGTTTTGCATTAGTGATTTGTGGTTTAGTAGATTTGCCAAGGCTTAAACATTGCCTGCATCGTCTGTGCTTTATTAACGTTATCTGCAAGAGTTCTTGTCCAGCTTCACTTCATTGAAATTTTCCATAACTGCTTGCTGCCATTCATTTTTAGGTCTCGCCCTAGCGAACGCAGCGCATGTACTGCTTCGATTGGCGAGACTCTATTGTTGTGGCTTTAGTGAGCGTAGGGAGACAAACCATGTGCGCGCATGAACAGGCGATGTGGCGCACGCATGGAGTCTCCTCTGGCTCACACGCTTCCACCACGCGCTTGACATGTGCGTGTCCGGATGAGCATTTCACATTTGACGTGGCACCCGGCTCTCAGCTACTGGGCTTCATTTTAACTGAGCACTCCCCACAAGTGTCTGTGTTTATTGTGACCACATTTTAGAAGTTAGAATACGCTCCGGTGATACTATTCACACCTCACCTGCCCCGTACGGTGTGCAGCTGATACCGAACATCAACCTTTGCTACTGCACGCCATAAAAGATGCTTTTCCTCAACTCAACAGGGATAGTTTGCCAATTCATCTGAACAAAGGTAGGCGCCGGGCCCACTGTTTACTTTTCAACACTGCCTGACCCTCGCTGAATAGGCATAATTCTTCAGGATCTGTTGCCTGGCAGTTGCATAGGAGCCGCGCTAAAAGAAAGGCTTGCGAAGCTCGGCGTTCATGAAGTGGGTGCCGTGCTAATTAAGCCCATAACTACAGTGACGTAACCTACACTTAATGTGTATGATTGACAGTGCCATAACCGCTACATTAAGAACTGGGATGCAAGAATCTTCCTAGTGTTGTAATATTTGTACGGCGTCTCATAATAACCCTGACCAGGACACGAAGCATGATGGAGTCAGATCTGCCACTGGGTGAGGGCAGGATGAATGCATGCCCCGTCTTCGGATCCGTGGTAGGCGCCCTGGGATGGTGCAAGCAAGTGTGTGAAAGGACCGTGGTATCGTGCATGTGTTTGTATGTTGTGTAACCCTGGTCACCTGTTCTGTTTTCTACTCCACCCACTCACCCCTCACAAAAAGCGAGAGATGGTTGCATCTCTTCATTGTATTCCACAGCTCCAACTCACATAGGATAACAATTTGGACAGCACTGACTGGTACAGTGCTACATGATAAGAGTGGCTTGAGCATGGAGCGCCCCGCAAATGAGCAGGAGATCAATAGCAAGCGCTACAGCGATGGGCCTAGTAACCCCAGTATAAGGCTGCTCCGCTGTGAATTGGTTTAGAGGTTATTCAACGCTCATGGACTAGGGGCAAACATGTTTCTATTACAAGCAGTATTGCTACTTATGATTGCATATACTTAGTAGGGCTCTTAGCGTTTGGGCAGCCTGGTGTTATGACATGATTCTCCTTATTATCGGGGTCACCGAACCACTGAGTGTCTTAGCTAAGGAAACACTCAAATCTCTTTTGGGAGGTCTCCATTACTATGCACATCATATTCCTAAACAATCATTCACCTGGTGCTTTTGCTTTACTTTGCTTTTCAGTCCTCCATCCACAGCTCTTGTGCACAAGAGGCACTGTGTTTGCTCTGAGAGGATAGAGGAGCAAAGGCTGGGGTGGATGGAGGGACAGAGGCTGGGGTGGATGGTGAAGCTTGCTTCCATCGTGCCTGCGAGTGCACAGCACTGATGGCTACTGTGGGTATTGAATGGGGATAATCCTGCCTCCCACTCCAGGTATGTCTGTGTAATAGGTGATTTACAGTGTTCGCATTTGCGAGAGTTTAGGCTCTTGGCATTGTAAATGACAATGCCTGTTATTTATGTTTTAAAAAAGAAAACATAAATAAAAGACATTGTCATTTACAATGTCAATAGCTCAAAGTCACGTAAATGCAAGACCTATTGCATTGCAGATGCTTGTTGTAGTTGCGAAGATATTAAAGCTGTTTTACTGTTCCTGTCTTTATATGGTCTGTGTGGTTTCATTTTCTGACGTAGGACTTAAATTGCATTTTGTCGATATTTTGGTACTTCACACACTTGTAATTATTTCCCTCCTCAAGAGAATTGTGATATTTCTAATAACTGGCTAAATGATGAGGTAAGACTTTGTTAGTCTTTTATTAGTCAATTTTGAATTGTCTCAATCTTGGCACCTCTTTCCACTTTTGTTTCCCTGGATGCATGTCTCAAATTTAAAATTAAAGGACTTTGCTTCAGGGGTGATTACCCTTGTGTTCCCACTCTGTGTTATGGTACATCTAGCTCTCCTTTTTTATTCTCCTTCTGTAAAATGTTTGACTGCAGCTCCGACTCTTTTTTTTCTTCCACATTATTTAGCGCGGCAAGCCATAGCCCTGATTGACATCTTCCCCGATGGTGGCCTATCTCAGCCCACATGTACTTAAGCATGCCTACCAACAACCCATCACCAACAACCCAGCGGAGGGGAAGTGCATGGCTCTCAAGGGACTAAAGGTCAAGGAACAATGGGGCGCTAACGAGAAAGCACTGCAGGTGCCATAGATTCAAGGATCAGGGTTGAAGAAGGAGCACAAACACTGCTGCCGCTTACGCAGTGGCAAGGAGGCTGGAGCCCTAGGGTAGGAATAAGCCCTGGGGTAGGATCAAGCCAGACAACTGAGCCAACAACATTGATGTAACAAGCTCATAATGTGCACGGGCACCAAACAAATGGCTGCCCCTCCCTTCCAGCCATGCTGCTGGGCTGCCCAGACTGGGTTGCCATCTGTCCCAACTCTCATCCTCCAGGGGGCTGGAGCCACTTGGACCTCTCCAAGAATGGCTACTATTCACAAAGCCTACATCTACTGTGCAGCCTCCTCATGCACTGGCTGAAAATCTGCTATAGATCTAGCTCGGAAGGACTGATGTTGGACACCCCTATTATAAACTAAGGTGAGACACAGATGCTTTGCAGTCATGAATGAGACCTACTGGATGAAATCACTATTATAAGAAAATATTCAATGCAGGGTACTTGACCACTGAGCATGGCCTGCAAAGACAGAAGTCACTTCAGTGAGCACTCACAGCAGTGCAGTGCCAAAGGACTAAGCTTCTAATCTGAAATGCTGTGCGGCAACTATGCACAGAAGGCAGCGCTTTCCAGGCACATGAAATGTGTCCTTGACATAGAGACATCATTTAACTCCAGTGTCTGAAACATCTGTACTGACCATTCCGAACTACCTCTTCCTGAGAAGCTGGTTCTGGAAATTTAAGTTTAAATCATAAAAATATCTTCATTAACAACCAGGAAAAACAACATTTTCAATGCACCTTATGCATCATTCTCCACATCACCTTTACTTAGCAAAGCCCAAAATTGCTGCTTTTGACTCTCCAAGGATTTTCGTGCTCATTTTTTTGCAGAGCTCTAAACGTTAAAGCCGCTTCAAATACATCATCTGAATAAGGTAGGTTGGTTGATGGTGCTTCAGAACTTTGCACACCAGCTATCACAATGGCAGCCTATTCTACATGATGCCCTGCAAATGAAGGTTGGGACTACAGAAGGCTGAGATTCTATACATGGTCAACAGAAAAGCTATGGGTGTGGGGCGGCCCAGTACCTTTGCAGGAAAGGTGGACATGTCTTAGCACAATAATGTAGCAGGTTTAAAGTTTCTCTAAACAGGGAGATTTTTGAGCCCTCCAAACAAATTTGGTGTGAGAAAACAGAATAGAGGGACTGAGGAAGAATTTAAGGAAAACACGGGTACGTAATGTCCACAACCAGTAGGGACAACTTGTCCCGGATTATTTTATCTGCCTGTTTTTTTGTTTTTAAATCAGAAAGGGGATTTAGAGTGCTTACATTTTAAACTTTTTTCAGGCAAGAGTGCTTAACTCCGTACTGTTCACAGTAATGTCTATAATTAACAACTTTTCTTGTGAACAAGCTCCCCAAGTATATGCCCAGTCATTCCCTCTATTTTTCCACTTATACGTTGTTGAGTGTGTTCATTAACAGGAAGCAGTCAGAAAGGGGAAAGCATTAATTACAGTGGCCATGCTGCTTCAAACAACCACCCTGTGAGATTTGTACATGATCAGAAATAATTTTTAAAAGCATCTCAGAACCTGGCGTTCAACAAATAACATTGAATGTAGCTCACAAATATTTCTAGTTTCATCAGGGCACAAAAGCATTTTATGGATGTACACCGCTATATAAAAAAACATAAACCCAACGCAGCAAATGTTGCATCAAGTGTCATTTGGAAGATGGAGAAGGAGTGTTCCGATCCAGAATGTGTGGGGCGTTGAGTGATATTCCCATGTCAACTTCCTCGCAGCTTTTCTTCACCACCTTCACTTGTCAAAGCCAGTTGAAACCCATCCTTATGAGTTCTATTCCACCGCTGAACAAAACTATTGCTTTGAGGATAGTAAATAGATGACCGGATATGCATCTCTTCAGAGACACATTGTACACCATTGTCAGAAACAACTGCCTCAGTCATTCATACCTTGTCAAATACATCATAAAAAAAAAATCAATCATCACACTAGTAGGGACCTGCTCCATGAACTTCACCATAGGCCATTCAGAAAAATAATCTACCATCACGATGGCGCATTTGTGACACTAACCAAACACGTTCACTGGGCATGTGATAACACATTTCTTCCATAGACTATCCAATTTGTACAAAACAACAGAGGGATATTTCACAGTTTTCGGTGACCTGAGACTTGTCGCTCCAAACACAAGGCAGACATTCCCTAATATAATGCTTTACGTCAGGGTCCTCTCATCAATCCAATGCCCCAGATACACAACTCCATTTACTCTTATCTTACACTTTTCCTTCTCTATTGTCAACCCACTCCATTGCAAAATCTCCAACACTGTCTTCAAGGAATGATCATGCTCAACAACGTCTACCCCGAACACCAGAATATCATGTTAAAATTATGTATCATGGGCAAAACCATTGAAAAGATGATGAATAGCTCTAGGAAACACTGCGAAGGTGGACATCAAACGGCATGCGCTTGTACCTGTAGGCACCTTCTAGTGTGACAAATTATGTCAATGGGAGAGAATCAGAGTGTAACACAATTTGGTTCTACGCAGAGGAGAGACGAAGAGTGGTAAAAATCTTAACTCCCTTGATAGTAGACATTTCACCAGAATTGGGCAAAGGATGCCCGTCAACCCGAATGGCAGCATTCAAGTCCCTTAAATGAACACAAAGACTGCGTTCTCCATTGCTTTTCTTGGCTAGCACTATGAGTGTCAACAATTCTGATGCCTCAATCTCCTAAATAGTTCCCTTATCACACAACCTCTGCAGCTCTCTGCATAAGGGCCCTCTCAAAATGAAAAGAACATTAGGACGCTTAGAGAGATCTTGGGAAACACACTGTCCTTTGTACAATTTTGTGACTGAACCCTTTGAGCTCCCCTAACTAATCCTTGAACACCAAAGGATGCTCATCTTAGACAGGTGTCCTCCTCACCTCGCATATGCTAGATGGCACACCCAAAACTTGATCAAGATGGTTTGGGTCAAGTTCCCTGGACAAATTTCTTTGCAATGGCCATCCCAGTAAGAAAGAACCTTCATCTCGATCCCTTGGAATTCTATTTGAGCCTCAAGGAATCCCAACAGATCTATGGGTTTATTGTTATACGCTGACAGTTTTACATCTGGAGGAATGACGGGATGATGTGGGAATTACTCTAAATACTCTTCTCAAATGAGTGTATACCTGGCCACAGAATCCCCCATCAAACATTTGCCATCAAGCTTGATTGAGCAAATAGAATGATCTTCCTTGACACTTCCCACCTTTTACACCTGCAAAATTGCATCCAGATACATACTCTCTTCACTACAACCCTCTATAGAACTTACTGCATGTTTAGTTTTCCTCATGCTACCCATTCCTCCCCAACATATCCTGGCACAATGTCCCTTTATTTTGCATTTCCTGCATATCTAGCCTATAGCAAGACAAAAATCATCAGTTGCCAAATGACTCTTTAGCCCAATGTGTAGCAAGTCACATTGCTTGTATCCCCAACTTTAGTCGATGTCCCCATAGCATCCTCTTTCTTAAACTTTGGAAACTGTTTTTGAACAATTATTAATTCTTCCCTTGGACACCAACTTCAAGTCTTCACTTGTAGACACCTCATTTAATTATATCTACCACCATCTGCAAGGTTAAACTTTTGGTGTTCAATCATTTTCCCTACACCTTTTTATCATTAGCTTTTAACACCAATTGAATTCCAAGCATTTCGTCATGGAACTCTTTCTAGTTGCAAATGGACACTAGTGAATGCAAACTGGCAACATAGCTTTCCAGATTCACCTGGCACCTTTTAAGGAACTTGAAACTTTCCACACTTAATTCCTTTTATTTCCTTCGGCACCAAGACAATGGTTTAACATGGCCAACTTTCTGGCTGCTGTAAAAAAAAATAACCCCCTACAGCCTTAATATCAGCTTCAAAACACTCCTTACAGTTATCCCAAGGTATAACTGGTTCACCAGGGACATTAAAAAAATATGTAGGTGCCAGGAATCCTTATATAGTCCTAGAACAGAGAACAAAATGTTCAATTCAACAAAGTCTCCTTTAATGGGAAACCAGAAGGTATTTATATCCTGCCTAGCACAAATAGCACAAACATATATTTTGAAATACTCCAGAAAACATTAAATTAAACATTGTATGATGAGATGGCAAATTGTTATTTATTCATACTCCGAGTAGAACAAGCGTATCTCTTTAAATACACCGGATACCTTTCATACACAGATGCTGGCATGCAGAGCCCTTGTGATTACGTGATGCGGCGACACGATATCCCCAACAACGCGGGAGAGTTCCTACAACTAAACAGTTGTCTGGCAGCAGGAATTAGAAACTTGTCAAGCAACAAGGCAAATACCACAGCTCACTGGGATGCTCAAAGCAAAGGTTGGAGCCTATAAAACAAGATTTTCCAAAATTGTGGGTAATTCAGGGGAAAACATCAAAATCTATGCAAACCTCATGCCACCACCGCACACTGATCTGAGCTCTAGTAGACACACCGATCCTGGTTTAGCGCGCTTCACATTGGGTCGTTCAGCAACGCTCCTCCTGGTCAAAATGGTACGTTACTCGTCACCAGTTATGAGTCCATGGAAGAAAAGAGAGCAAACTGACTTCAACTAAGCTAAGCACTTTATTAAGAGTACGTCTAGACCGAGAGAAAGGCTTCCTGCAACTTCTGCCCCACACGTTCCGGATCAGAAAGCACTCCCCCCGAACTTGCAAATGACGCTGGATGCAATCACAAGTCTTGGCTCAGAGGGAAACGAGAAAGAAGTTAAGGTTTGTGTTACAGGACTGTATGATCATTTCAAAGTGTTTTCAATAAGTTTACAGATGCCCACACAAATTGATTCTTGTAGGTTAAGTTCCACATGAATTAAAAGGATGCATCATAGCATTTAAGGCGCCCAAAGACTGACGTGACCTCTGGAACAAGAGGACATCTTGACTACAGACGTTAGGTAAAATTTGGTCTGTACAGTGTTGTTACTCCTTTCAGCTGTAAAAGATCACGCTCTGTGGTTTGCTGATGAGAAGCATATCCTTATCAAAGTGTTGGAGGCCTGGGGGACTTTACTGGCATTCAAGGAATTATTTTTAACTAGAAGTCTTGGTTTAAAATGCTGGTTTACATACATAATCTTAGAGGAGTATGTTTCATAATGAAACAGAGGGGCATGCATTTAACCGCCCTGTGTTATTTACCCAATGACACTCACATATTACAGAAGCAAAATCTTCATACAGAGAGAGACTGCAGGCTGCATTATGCTTTACAAGATTGACATACATTTTTTGCATTTCCAACAGCTAATATTACCCTCTGGCACACCAGATCATAGATGTAAAAACTACGTACTTGCAAAGTTAGCTCTCCAGACCTTTGGATACATTCACAAGCTTTGGATACTTCTCCTTTTTAAGTAGGGAATACTTTGTATCTGAAGACCCAGTACATATAGAAACAATAAAACATCATACTGCAGGCAATTCATTCACATAATTTTTGGACTGTGTCTCGAAACCAACGATTTGGCCTCAAGCTTCACCCTGGGTGGTAATTGTAAATTGCAACAGCATACAGGAGAGGGTAGTAATTTGCATGTGAATCTGTGGAAAACCACAGTAACAAGCAAGCAACTTTATTTATTCTCCAGCATTAGATCTTTAAAAATCCTAGGACTTTAAATAGAATTGCAAGTAGTATTTAACTGGAAATGTGGGAGTAACATTGCTTCAGCAAAGACATTAATAATGCTTAAATCACTCACTGCTCAACTAGACCATCAACATCAAAATCTTGTTGATATTTGCAGCATGCAACGCCACCCTATACTATATCTGCAATGGTTATACACATTCGTTTTACAAAGATATTGATGAAATAACCCTGATTACTGGTATAGATCTGACGGCAGTTTGCGGTGGTGGCACTGGCGGAAGAGGTATTAAATAATGCTTCACAAACGTGCACAACATCTTCCAGGAGGTTCGCTTGCATATCTCTGCAAGAGATGCAGTCAGATGAAGAGATGGTGAAGACCTGCCTCTGGCAGAGCCGATACTTTTTCAGAATAGCTGCTTTGCTTTCTTATGGCAAGCCTTAATGAAAGCAACATTCTAACTTTGCACTGTTTTGATAAAGCTTGCCCTTAGGCTCAGACTACAAGAAGCTGTTTGCGCTTCATAAATTCCTTAGTTTTGTCTATGAAGAATTTTTAAAATATTTAAATACTCCCTAATGCATGTTACAATCAGCTGTTTGCTTCGGAATAACTTAGGGTCAGACCTTGAATCCCTAATCTCTAATGAATTTCACAATTGCTTTGTCACACGGGAAAGTCTGAATTACAAGCCATCAGAGGCACGTATCACAAGTGTTTCATCAGGATTTCATGGTGAAAAAGAAAACTCTTCTGCAGGTTTTTTACTTATCTTGGGAAGGATCACCCAGCTGCTATTATTAAAGTACATCTGCCAAATCAATTCTGGAAGTATTGTTACCATATATCTTCTAGGCACTGCTGAAGAGAACCCATAAATTGAGGTGTGAACTTGGCATCAGGAAGATACAAGATGCATTGTTGATTAAGGCACTTAAAATGACGGAAGGCTGTCTTTCCACAAAAAGAAGCAATCAAGCCTCTTGAGTGTCCAATAACAATCCCCAGAATATGTATGGATTTATTTTGGGCTGTTGTAGACTTGGCATGGTTACCTTGCAGGTGTAGACTGTGGAAAAAGGTAGCCTCCACTACCTAGAAAACAACAACATTTAGCAGAGCTATAGGAGAAGAAGAAATACCCAGATTTAAAAAAATAGATGTTTATTTTTGAAGGTTTTGGCTTTTGGCAGAGAACTGTGCAGATCTGAAACCAAAGACTTCCTCCTGAAAGCTGTCAAGAAAAATAGATGTCTAGGAGCGGAGCCTGAATCTTATTGACGCCAGGTCTTCAAGAAAACCAGACCAAAAAAATGTGGATGGGCCACAATTGTAAGAGCTGCATTAGTATTCCTGCCTGAAGTTTTTACTCTTTATGTACTAAGGATTTTCTGCATGACGGGGAGAATGAAGCCTGTGAACCTTCAAGAGAGGAAGTCCTTCAACAAAATCAACTGCATAAATAAAGTGCCAAACTTCCATCTTAGATTCTCTTCTAAATCCATGGTCAGAGAAGTCTATTTCTCAGATATCCACAACAAGTCTGAGAGATTACCTTAATGTAGGAAACTCTGTATCTGAAACATATCCAAGAAGGTCTTGGCTCTACTCCCTCTGGACGAAGGACCAAAGATGGTTTCTCCAGAAAACTATATCTGCTTTTCAAAACCTCCATCAATAAAAAAATGAGATTCCTGAACAGCTGCTGAACACAACTACTGTCAACCTTTCAGGGGCAGGGGAAGAGTCCACACTAAGCCATTAAGTGTTCCCAAGTTAAGACATGGCTTGCGCTGTATGTATTGTTTATAAACTAGTTATCTTGTACATACTTGTCTGGATTCTAGGTGGTATCATCAAAACATGAATAAGCCCAAAATAATTATGTACAACTGTGCGTAATGACCAGTTCATACGTTCCTATACAACAGCACTGCTTGCAATGTGAAAAATTCCCAATCAGTAATCATCTAAAAAGTTTTCAAACCTTAACTGGGAGAAGTGGATCAATTGTATAACATGCACATTGAAGTAGAAGGATCATTATTAGGATTAAAAAGAAAAATGATAGACTAAATATGTCTACAATATTTTAGCAACATGGAATACAAACCTGAAAGGACATCTGAGAGATCAATTTCATCAGACTGCACACCAATGCTGCTATTATGTACATTTTTACAAGAAGAGCCACTAATTTCCAAATCAAAGAGGACGGGATCAAATGGTGAGCTATATAAGCCATACCTATCAAAAAAGAAAAATTGTCAGCTAATAAATTGTTTGTAGAATCATATACAAAACAAATGTAAGCAAATTAACAAATTCAGTATTAACAAGCATCTGCAATGCAATAGGTCTCGCAGCATTAAAGTTTGAGTTATTGGCATTGTATATGACAATGTGTCGCATTAAATGTTTAGCAAAGTCTGTATTGGTGTATAAAGATGATTTGCAAGATGATAGCGATGGAGTGGGGGATAGACTGCTAGTTTTGCAGTTATAAGCATATATTGTAAGTATGTGTTTTTATGATAAAATGTGTGTTGTTGTGTGTGTAGTTGTGTGTGGTAGTTTGTGTGCTTGTATGTGTGGTTGTGTATGTGGTTGTAGTTGTGTGTGTGGTTGCGTGTGTGTGTGTGTGTGTCAAGGGACAAGCACATTACAAGTTGGCGTTTCTATATTGAAATACGTAGCTAACAATTTAACTTTGCGAGTGGTGTATGCAAGAGTTTGTTCTACATTGGTCTACCAAAGGACACTCTTGTTGTTACTGTTACCGCCAGCATTCAGTGAAGGGCAGAACCTACTAACCAAACCACCCTTTCACAGCCCTACCAGGCCCCTTGAATTTGAGTTTCTGGTAAAGATAGCCGAGGCAGCCTAGACATTTCCTTTACTGTTACAAAAGCCTGCACTAAAAACTTTATAAGCAAACATGCCCTTTGCTTAATGTACGTAGCAGACGTTTTTCAAGCCTTACCAGAGAAGTGCATTTCTTAATGTTTTTAGTAAATAGCATCCGCAGCCGGTGGACTAGGACTAAAAACCGAGAGCATGTGGTACAGCCTCTAGTAATGCCCCTCTTTCCCCTGCTAGCCTCTGGCGTTCAAAGTCCTTTTAACTAATGGATACAATATGTTGTCAAGAATTACTTGATTATAGGGCTGTGCTGAGAAACTCTGCATGTGCTATAACGTCTACATTTTGAAAGCACATTTTCCCATGCATTCCCTTTTCAGCTGTAGCCTCTTGTCCGGCCGTCAAATGACTTTGGCTGGGGAGCTGGTCGAGCTCTCCTTTTAGGGTGTCTGGTTAACAAGCACCTGTGGCCTATAGTGGGAACTGGGTCCCAGAATGACTAAGGCAGGCAACATTAATAAATGATCTGTCTGCGATGTTTTCAAACGATGAATGTTGAGTGGAATGGGCCAGGTGATTTAGAGAGGCCAGAGTCAACCAGGGCTTATCTGAGCCCAGATTTTCAGTTGTGAAATTAATCACATTGGAATTATATTTTTTAAGAAAAGTCTGTAATCTTGCTTGTCGAAGATGGCTCTTCTCTATTACTAAGCGAAGGCTTTTTCTTATGCCTTTGACTTTACCATGCTTCAAGTGGGGGTGCCAATGTTGAAACTGAAAATTGATCCAGGTGGCTCTGCATTTGGCCTGAATTACTAGACAATATCTTCCTTGTTGGTAGCAGGGTATTTACTCGAGACCTTGTGGTCCAAAACAGTATTGTTTATTGTTATTAAATGAGACCTCAACAACTGTGTCCTTGTTAATAGTCCCAAAGTTAGCTGGTGTTATCACTGGTGCTGCTGTGGCTGGGGTTGGGAGGGTAGCAGCCACTCTCTTTTTGTCCCACTTGCCCGACTATGAGTGACCTGTGTCACTCCTAGTTGTTGAAATGTCACTCATAATTACACTGAAATTATGAAAGTGTCACACATTGCAATCTGAAACTGTAGCAGCTATACCTTTCGGTCGTGCCGCAGAGGTCGAAATGATGGACAGAGCTACAGTTTGTTCTAAAAACGGAAATACTATATACACCAGCACCACACCACGGCCTTTCACCGGAGCCATGGAGCTGCTGCGTCACTTCCTTTAGGTGTCATTTTTCAGCGTCTCGGCCACAGCCCAGCAACATCCTGTTGCTTTGTCTTTGTTTAAAATACGCACAACGCAGTTAATGAACAAGAAGTGCTAATAGGCAGATGACGTTAATGTACGTGGCAAATTACAGTGCATTTGGAGACCGCAGCTATGTATCCTTTCTCTCCGCCCCCCCCACTACTTAGTTTTGAAGGTCTGTATTCTTTAATAATAATATTTAAATAATGGGTGACGTTGTTCCCACGGCCGTGTATCTTCGTGCCTGGCGACTGTTGAGGAGTGTAAGACAGGTTTCCTCGCTGCTCTCTCCCGCTCACGCTTTCCCCCGTCAATAGCCATTCCTGCAGGCTGCTTTCTGTGCCCAGATAAGTTTCCATATCACGTTCCCGTCGGATTCCTGGACTCTGAGATAAAGCACGTAATGCGCGGCGAGAGGAACGGGGTCAACGAGGTTTCCGTGTGTTTTTAGTTTACTATACACGAGTAAGAGAGCCTTCACCGGATTTAATGAAAATCTTAATTTTATCCTGTCAAAAGCACTCAGTTCAATTCCTGCGTTAGTGAGGAAGCTTCGGCCTTAGCAAATTTGCAGCACTTGACACATTTCATCCGCTGCATAATTTGCAGGTTTGTGGGGGGGGGGGGGGGGGGACTATTCCCTCTGGCTGAAATGTTGTCAAAATTATAAAAAGTACTACTCACACAGCACCAACCAACGGGAGCAACCTGTAGGGGAACACTTCTGGGGCTGCATGGCCGTCTCTTCCGGGGCAGCAGCTGGAGGTGGACCCTTCCGGGATAGGCGAACCTTCTTCTTCATGGCTGTCATCCTTTCTGGCCAATCACAGGATTGATAGCGAACTACAGTCACGAAGGACCGCCCAGTATCTCTACGTAGCCTGTCAATCACTGTAAACTCGCTTTTCCTTTCACCGCCCCTTGCCTTCACTTCTTGAATTTGGTTAGAGTAGCAAGGAAAGCGGAGACAATCAGATTTTACGGTCTTCTGGTGGGATGCGCAAGGTAAGATCGGCAGTGTGTGTGTGTGTGTGTGCGCGTGCGTGTGTGCGTGTGCGTGTGCGCGGGGGGGCGCGGCAGCGAGTGTGTGCTCGTGTGTCTGTGTGTGCCCGGGTGAGTGTCTATGTGCGCGCTCCATTGTGACGGGGATCAGTCTGCCGGAATGGGAGCATGTGTTCATGCGCGCGACCGGATCCAATTCCGGCAGGCTGCGCGTGACAGTCTCTTGTCTCCCCTTGAACGCAAAACTGATTACAATAGGGCTCCACACCGACAATCGTGTGTCTGTGTGTGCCCGCGTGAGTGTCTATGTGCGCGCTCCATTGTGACGGGGATCAGTCTGCCGGAATGGGAGCATGTGTTCATGCGCGCGACCGGATCCAATTCCGGCAGGCTGCGCGTGACAGTCTCTTGTCTCCCCTTGAACTCCTTGAACGCAAAACTGATTACAATAGGGCTCCACACCGACAATCGCTTCGCGATTGCGTCGCAGTGCGAGCCCTAAAAATGCAATGTGTAAAACATTTTGAAAGCTTTGCAATCTGCTTCTCTCTTCGTCTTAGCAAAAGTAGGTTCCTGCATATGTAAAACTTATGAAAGATACATATGAAGAACTAAAGGGTCCTGGTTAAGAAAAAAACTTGCCTGTAACTGCAATTCTCCAGTATTGGCATCTTTCATAGATTCACATGCTTGAATCATTCCCCGAAGTGCTAGTCCCACAGTGCTATAATAAAGCAGTATGTATCACTATCATAGGCTATTATGGCAAGGAAAAAGTCAGTTTAGTAGCCCACCTATGTCCTTTTTTTTTTTTAAAGTTTTTTTATTGGTAGTATGCATGTGAGGATCAATGTACAGACATCATATTACAAGCATCAATACGGTATATCATTGCCCAACTGTAAACAGTAGCTTGGCGCTGTTACCAGCTCATATAGCGCTAGCCTTAGGAGGTACCACAAAGGAGTTCATTTTACAATGTAACCTAGGCCATATTGCTGATACAATTTTCTAGGGACCTTTAATATCCCACTATCACCATAGTCCATTTGCAATTGTGTCCTGTAATCACATTACTACTTGTTTGATTTACGTCTTTCTAAAAACGGAAGGCGTTGTCCGCGTACGTGACGTCAGCGAGGTCACATAAGTCCCACGCCGGCGCGCCTACATCAGTTTTCTTCTGAGAACTTTTCTGCGCCACAACTCGGAGTCAGCCGGCAAAACTGTGAGATTATAGGAACAGTGTGCGAAACAGCAGAAAAAGTGTAAAAAGGAATGTTTAGGAACAACACGATAAAGAGCAGTGCCAGGCACTGCAGTACCCAAAGGCAGGGAAGAGAATAAAGAACAGTGCCCAGCCCGAGAAACAACCATACCAGTACAGAGATAGCCCCCCTTGGAGACAAAGAACGTATGTAAAAAATGTCATTATAACATGTAGCAGGACTATAACCCCAACCACAAACAATGAAGGGGAACCAGTCTGGGACAAACCAGTAATGGCAAAACTCCAAGACAGCCTCATCACAGAGTGTGACAACCCTCATAAGGAACAAAGGGTAGAGGCACAGCCAAAAGACCCCAACCTAGAGGATAGCAGAGGGCCCAGAACCCTAGTAATAAAGGGGAGGGAGGGGAGGGGGAGGCGGGGTGGAAAGTAGGCCCCAACTTGGAGCTACCAAAGCATAAGGGCACCGAAGTACCTATAAACCTATCTTCCAATATGCCGAAAGGAAAGGGAACAAATGAACAGGACGAACATCCCGTCAGAAAGAAGGGAAGAATGTACTCATAGAAGACACAGCTGCCCACAGGGAGGCGAGTGCAGAAGACCAAGCCAACCGTCCTCACAGAATGGGGAGAAAAGGCGGGCCGTGAAGGAATCTGCGGCTAGAATTGTCTCTACCAGATACATCGTTACCAAAGGTAAGTAACTCGAATATCTGATAGAGACTACTAGCTGCAGGTTCCTTAACATATAATAGATAACCTAGCCATACCCAGAGGGGAGGAGGGTCTGCAAGAGGACCCCACCCAACTGGACATTACAGAGAGTCCCACAGGGGACGGTTCAAGCGGACAGGGCGAAGAGCCCCGTCCCCCCAGGCAAGGGGAACCCCTACACTTAGAGGACCACCGACCCCAGTGGGGGCGCAAGAAGACAAGAAAGAGGTAGCAAGTCCTCACTCTGCAGAGGAAAAGAGGGCAAGGCGAAAGGAGGCCAAAGAACCCCACACCCATACGAGGCAACATAACCTCCACCCAAGGTCAAGACAATAAGAGGAGCACCGAGGGTGAAGAATAACCTAGAGACTCCAAGGAATAACAAAGGCAAGCCCCCCCACCGGGAACATACCCAGTGAAGAGAGCAGCCGAGCCTATCACAGCCAGAAGGCAATGGACCAGACAGAATGGCGCCGTCAGCAATAAGCAGGCGGAAGCAGACAGGGAAACCCGAGGTCACCCAGGAAAAACCATCCAAAGCTCCACAGGGACAGACTGCACCCGAAAGGGGGACAAGAACACAAGAGCCATCTCATCCCCAGGGATGGAGAGACGGAACTGAATGCGGGGCCCACTGGAAGAAGCGGACAAGTCAAGGATGACTGTCCCACTAAAGCGCCAAAAAGGCACAATGGTGCAGAAAGACAGTAGGTCGGCACCGGCAAGCACAGCCAGACGCTGAGAGCACGGCGGAAGGGTGCACTCAGGGCAAACCAGACATCAGTCGAAGACGGAGAGCAAGAGGGTGCAGAAAGGTACGGACACGCTCCAGGGATGAGTCCGCACACACAGCCCAAAAAGAAGTGGAACCACACAGAGCCAAGACTCCAGGCCCCAGACAGCAGGCCAGACCAGGCGGACAGCACAGTGACCCCGGAGAAGCACACCCCGGGGCGCAATTCAAGCCATTCCAACAAGAGGATTGCATCCGCAGCATAAAGTAATGCCACGGAGAGCAGAGGCCCAAAGGCAACCACAGCTCCCCAACACATGACAGAGCTATGTAACAGCTACCACTGCCCCACATAGGGCATGTTACATCCCAAGACATGGGAACCTCTTAGGAAAAAACTTCTGCAGCAGAGGACAACAGAAATACTCGAGGAAAAACCCGCAGAAGGCTTGTCAAGCAGCCAAAGAGACAAGCATTTACAATGCAATGGTCTCGGCATTTTTAAAGGTAGAGCTATTGGCATTGCTCATGACATTTTTATTTATGTTTTTTTTTTAAACATAAATAAATGGCATTGTCATTTACAATGCCAATAGCAGGGCAGGAGAGCAAGCACAAGCAACGAGAGGACAGGACAGCAAGCACAAGCAACGGGGGGGGGGGGGACACAGCAAGCACAAGCAACGAGGGGGAGGGGACACAGCAAGCACGAGCAACGAGGGGGGGGCAGGACAGCAAGCACCAGCAACGAGGGGGGGCAGGACAGCAAGCACAAGCAACGAGGGTGGGCAGGACAGCAAGCACAAGCAATGAGGGGGGGGCAGGACAGCAAGCACAAGCAACGAGGGGGCAGGACAGCAAGCACGAGCAACGAGGGGGCAGGACAGCAAGCACGAGCAACGAGGGGGCAGGACAGCAAGCACGAGCAACGAGGGGGCAGGACAGCAAGCACGAGAAACGAGGGGGGCAGGACAGCAAGCATGAGCAACAAGGGGGCAGGACAGCAAGGGGGGGCAGGACAGCGAGCACAAGCAACGAGGGGGGGGGGCAGGGTGGGTTGTATTATGCCATTTTCTAAGAAATGATCTGGAAGCAGCGAGGAAGGTCACAGGTTACGGGCCTTTGACAAACACACGGCAGGAGTGCAGGCAGAAATTCCCTGCGCAGGCGCAGAGGTCACGGACAGCTTACTCCTCTGTGCAGCCACTGTCCCGAGGTACCCCCGTGAGCTCTGCCCCGCCACGGGAGCCTGCCGCCCAGGACAGCAAGTCATACCCAGTGACTGGAAGACCCTCCCTCGTGTGAAGGGAGGGCGTGCTACGGAGGGTTGCCATAGGGTATTCCTGCCCCCTCCCCACAGTGCATGGGGAACAGCAGCGCAGTGTCTCCACCTCGCATCAACCGTGGCCAGTAGTGTAAGGGAGCGGGGCGGTGGTGGCAGTCCTGCTTCTGTCTCTCCTAGGCCCGGCCCCTCGCGTGGCCTCTCCTCCTTCGGTGTTGTCGCCCTGATAACTCTTCCCCTGCATTCCTTGTTCTTCGACTTCTTGCAGCTGGACAGCATTAAGAGCATTTGAGCGCATAACAGAGGTCGACCCCGCGGCGATTTTCAGTTTCATTCACTTTTCCTGGCGTCATGTTTATTGCGTTTGCCACAGACGCGTCCACGCTTTCAAGTCATTCCATGCCAGGAGTGAGTAGCTTATCCCCTCCTCTTTTTCGTTGCCGTACTCGTACTTGCAGTTAATGGGAATTCATTTCCTATTATAAATGCAAGGCCACAATTCAAAGTAAACAAGCAGCACCACCATCTTTCTCCGATGCGAGGCAGAAATGCCTCGGAGAAAGCATCGTCATTTTGGGATTCGGGGGCGTGGTTTTCGTTCTCTCCTCTTACCATTGGCTGGAAGGTAAAATTCCAGCCTATGGGAAGAGGAGAGAACGAAAACAAGAAAGAAGAGAAAAAACACGCCCCCGAATCTGGAAAAGACGGGGATTGAACCGAGTGACGCCCCTCTCCTCCAATGGCTGGCCCCCATTTAGGAAGCCAGTCAATGGAGAAGAGGGGCGGGTTCAAGCCCCCTACTAAGAGACATTGATTCTCGGCTGCGCAAGCACTGCTGCGCAGTGCAACGCTAGTCCGAGACCTAAAAAACACACAAGGCCTAGTCTCGGGGCCAACATGGTGTAGAAACCCAAAGCAAAAACACACAGTCAAGAAGGGCCGGCCAGCAGCCACCAGATCCACAGTCCCAACAAGGAGAACTCAAATGCACATAAAACACACAGACCACACATTTGGGGCGACCCGCCCCAACGGAAGAACATCTCCCAAAAACCAGATCAACTCACAAGTCACTGAGGGGGAGGAGGAGGAGAAGGAGAAGGAGAAGGAGGTGTCCGAAGACCCGCAAAGAATCTCTGAATGGCCGAGTCCACAGGGGCATGAAATAAAAAACCGCCATCAAAAGGCACGTCCACCAGCCGTTCCCCAACGTTCTCCAAGAACACAATGTCCCGAAGCCAGGCATGGCGACGAAGTGCAACCGAAGAAGCCATTGCACGACCCAGCACCTCCGAGATGTCCAGAGCGGAGCGAAGAATAAAAGCAGCCAGCTCCCGGTCATCCAACACATGGTGCCCCAAATCAACACAAGCACCCTCCTGAGTAGCAGCAGACATAAGGGATTCCTCCGAGTCCCACAAGCAAGAAGTGGCCCTAGCCAAAACACACAGCGTGTTAAGGGCCCGCAGAGCCGCACTGGTTGAGGCGCATATATTGCGCCCCTAGGAGTCCAGTCAGTGGGCCTCCAGTGACGGGAGAGACAACAGCGGCGGCAGAGAGGGAAAGGCATTCTGCAAAAGTGAGCCTCTGGTAGAGGGGTGGAGGGAAAGACATGCCGGATCACGCAGCGCCGGATGGTGGTAGTGCAGAAGATGTTGGGGCACTAAGTCTCCCGTAGCGGGACGGCCCTAAGTCCCCAAAAGAGAAGAATGGAGCGAACCTTCAAAGGGAAGCAGCAGCTCCCTACCACCACAGCCCTGATGGAGAACCTCCAGAAGATGATCCGCGGGGAAATGGGCAGCTGGATCACCCATGTGCAAAATTCCCACAGCCGTGGAAACAGCGCGAGCGAAGGCCACACCTGCCTCCGTAGGGCCCGCGAAGGGGAAAGCAGCTCCTCGGTAGGCGAAAGCTGCAATCTAAGGCGGCCATCCCCCAAGCCAACCAAAGGAATGGAGGGCCAGGTCCGGAAAGTAGGAAGAGGGACCGAGGAGTAGGGGACCTGCGGCTCCTCTGGTGTAGACCGCGGCGACAACGAGGAGCCGCCCTTAGACTACGTCGGGGAAAAAGCAACGACGCGTCAGCCGGCCTTCGGCGAGGATGACACCAGCAAGCGTCGAACCTCTGGAGAAGAGGCGCCAGAGGATGAGTCAACGGCCCGGCGCCGGAACGACTTCCGCCACAGCACTCAGCGCAGGAGACCGTGGCTGGGTCGGCGAGAGAACAGCACCTTAAAAGTGTTGATCTGACCTCCGACGAGGCAGCCGCATGCGTGGAGAGGCGAGAGGGACCCGGGGAAGAACGAGGGGTCCCCCGCCAACCTCGACCTGTGACTGGACGAGAGCGGTCCCCCGCCAACCTTGACCTGTGACTGGACGAGAAAGGCCCTCCGCCAGCCCCTGTAGCACCGCCAGGGCCAGCAGCCGCTGGCGCCGAAGCAGCGTCACCTCGGACGAGGCCTCCGCCTGTCCCGAGGACCGAGTAGGACTTGGGGATGCGACCTGAGTTCCAGCGATCTCCCACGACACCACAGGGACTCCAGCAGAAGTATGCGGTGAAGCAGAGGCGCCGTGGTCTGAAGGAGGGACCCCCGAAGGGCCGCACCACATCCTCAGAACCTGGATCCGAACCAGTCAGCGCTGGGGCCGGAGCTGCCAGCGACGCCGCGGAGGACCCTGCACACTGCAAGGGATCCGCTGACGTCCCAGGAGGGGAAGGAGGAGGAGAAGCCAGCAAGGCCTGCAAAGCCGCCGCATATGTCTCCATCTGGGCTCTAGTAGCCCCCACTTCGGGAAACGGCGGATAGGGGGGACGACACGCGGGGCCGCACCACCCGCGGAGAGCCATCGCCCCCAACAGACCGGGATCCGGCCCTCGGGGACAAATGCGACACTTACTAGTTGGTGAGCGACGCTCTTGCGGCCTGGGAGAAGGACGATGTCGAAGACGGAGGCAGCAGTTTCGAGAACCTTCCGCAGGGGCCGGGCGAGGTGACGCCGCCGACCAGGACATGCGGGCTGAGAGAAGTTTAATCCAGCACTCCCGCAGGGACTTCGGTTTCATCTGCTGGCACGCCTCGCAATCAGTGGAGTCGTGGTGTTCCCCCAAACGCCACATGCAGATGGTGTGAGGATCCTTGGCCGACATCAGGCGTCCACAAGACGAGCACGTCTTAAAGCCCGAAGGCATTCACAAACTGTTCCCATACACACGCAATAGCGAAAAGCCTGAACAGGCCCAGAGCACGATCTGGATCAGCGTTGCACACGGAAAAGGAAAAAACTGACGTAGGCGCGCCGGGGTGGGACTTATGTGACCTCGCTGACGTCACGTACGCGGACAACGCCTGGGCAGAGACGCATGGTGCCATCCCCCCGGCGCGCAGGGATGCTGTGGCAAAAAGTTTTCCGGATCCAGTCTGACGCCTGGGGATAATTCTACTTTAAGGAATCTGCAGCTAGTAGTCTCTATCAGATAGAGGTTTTATTCATAGCAAGCAGCTCTAACTGAGCAGCATTACACATTTCGACCCACCCCAGAGTAGTAATCATACTCAACAAAGGAGAATAGCTGTTCATGTTTTAAATATACCAGGATGATAAAAATCGAGGAAAGACACAACATTAGGAGTACTTCGTTCAAGATAACAGCAGTACCTTAATTTCTTAGTTGTTATTTGCAATTCAGAATCAGGGCCTCTATTCCCAGCTAGTACTCTCAAGATTCCCATTGCATCATGCAGTTTTTTTCATAAAAATTTCCGATTTTATGAGATCCTGATCCCAGTAACATCCATAATCAGAGTACAACGTCTATCATGCTATGCAAATGTGTTTCTAAATACATTATTGTGTCCTCCCCAAATGCAGAAACTTAAGTCTCATGTCTAAATAGATAAATTCTGATTAATTCTGATTAATTGCAAATGGAATTAAGGTGCTGGTTTTATCTGGAACGAAGCACTCATAATTGTGTGTCCTTCCTCACGGTTCATCATCGTAGTATATTTAAACCATGAAAAACTGAGAATAGAAGCCTGTTCTTTGCAGAGAAAGAGGGGCTTTATCTATAGAACCTTTGGTTAGCGTAGCTAGCACTCTCTTCTTAAGCTGATGGAGATGAGGTGGGTGCTCTTGTTTTGATGGAGTGATGGGCAGAATTTGGATGAACTCTAACATCTGACCATGTGAGATCCCGGGCTTGTCCGATGCTATTTTTCAACATAGGTGACATTTTGGAATTGTTTCTCCAACGGGATGGTGTAAGCAGCACCAGAACGTTGTCACTGTAGGTAAACTAGCCTAGGGGCTACTGAGAGGATTGCAAAGTCTGATACTGCTGGTTATCCTCCTTGATACAGAGAAGTGTTTCTTTTGCAGGTCCCTCCAAAGGGTGCTTCTTTCTTAATTGTAATTTGTCACAACATCTACAGTGTCAGAGTCAGCCATGACTGCTTGCAAGGCTTCGATGTGCTTGCCAAAGAGAGTGTGTTAACAAGATACTGTAACATATGAGATATATTTGCACCTCAGGATCTAAATGTTGTGGCCTTGAACCAAGCTTGGTGTCTAAGGACCACTGATCATGCCAGTTGTGAGAAACCTATTGAAGATATATCTATAGGGCAATCTATGTTTTCTGATGAGGACGCTCCCCCGATGAATCTTTTTTGTTGCTGCCCTTTGTGTCTGCCATAGATGGGGCCACCGCTAATGGGGCAGCCGCAGATGAGGCCGCCGCAAAAAACTCCGCTCTGCCAACCTCACCCATGCACAGACACTACAAATCCACTGCTGTTGCACTGGAGGACGCTCCTTCTCCCGCCTTGCTGCCAGATCCTACACATCGGAACAGCACACTCGCTGATGGACTTCAGGAATAAGATTAGGGCACCCCCTCAGTCAAAGTAAGTTCGGCTCGGAGTGATAGATACAATCATCGATTGTGCCTCTACCTCTGGAATCGCCATCAGTGCTCGAGGGGCCAATGTAGATCTTGGCATCAGGATCAAAGGAAGCCAGTGCGTAACCCACAGTGGGCTCAGCAGGTTTCAGATAGCACATGGGGGAGCCCACCAGCGGGATTCCAATTGGAGGTCCACATGATTCCTTGAGCTTCCAAAGAGATGCAGCATGGCTTCAAAGAAGTCATCTATCTGCTGCAAGATTGCCAATGGGTCCGGAAATTCAGGTTGCCCTGGAACACGAAACGGAATAGGTTCAGAAGGTTATAGAGTTTGAGAGCGATACTGAGAGGAAAGCGGGCACCCTTGAGACATCTCTGAAATTAGAAAGTGGCGGGATGGAAATGCATTTCTTGAGCTTTTTTCTGACTTACTCAATTACTTCGACTGGGAGAATAATCTCCCATGGGAACAGGATCTCCTTTTTGACCTCACCCCATTCATGGTGTGGGCCTTTCAATGTTTGGCAATGTCAAGCTTCGCCTTATAGCCCCTTAAGGCATTCGGCTTCATCTGGGAACAATCAATACAGGCTTTTGGAGCTATGTTTCAACTTCAAGCACCAAAGGCATAGATAGTAGGGATGTATTACTGACATTTGTTTGTGATAGTGCCTACAAAGCTTGAACTCTGTAGCCTTCAGGAGTGACATTTCCCTTACATACTTGTATATTTGCAATTATGAGTAAGAAAATCAGAGACAATAAGGTAGCTCCAGATTTGCGTGTGGTGGCCCAGAAAGAAAGGAACTTATGTCAACTCGAATGGGTCATGCTTATATGTGGCTCCGTACATCACTACCTGAGCACAATGCTGTTGGCAGGGTGCCGCACAATGCCACCTACTGGCGCACAGGAGTACTAATGAAGTTTCTTGATCCAGTTGATGGCGGATGAGCCTGTGGAATATTACAAGGTGAGGAACCTGCGGTTAGAAATATCCATTCGAAATCAGGAGATTTTACATAGTTGGAAATCTGTACGTCTATAAAATGCTGTGACAGAACATACAAGATCATAATTAAATTCCTACTTATTCCTCATTACATGATCGCTATCTATCCTCCACATTCAACTACTTTAGAGCAGTTGTACCTATAATACCATAAATCATCTTGTCCACATTTGACCACACTGCAGATACAGGTTAACACCCAAATGGTAATTTGCTCTACAGTAAGGGACAACACTTTAGCAATGATCTACTTTGGTCAATATCTGCTAAAAAGGCAAAATTAGTGCCCAGGGCTTTAATCTCAAGACATTTATTAAACTTATTTTTCAGAACAGGCAACACATCATACCAAAAAATATAAAGGTGTTTCTAGAATGATACAGGCAAACATACAATGTAAGTACCTCGTCTGAAGTAGAGCTTCCATGGGAGTTAACCTGTCCTGCAGTTTTCTGGACACTGCAGTGAGTAGCATTGCACAGGCTGTACTGCATGCAGCTAAATCTTCATCCTTTACATAGTTCAATAACACAAAATACCAGTACACTGATCCTGCAAAAAATATTTAAAATAGATAAATATATTCAATAAACATGGCACAGACTGAGTCACTTACCACCTCCCCTCAATCACAGTGGACTAGAAATGACAACAGATAAGAAGGCATGAATCTTTGCCTTTATTCCAACTTAATAAACCCATATAAATGATTAGCAAGGCAGAAAAAATAGGTAAACTGAAAAGTTAAAAGAGCAACAAGAACAAGCTGTTTTTGCTCAAAATGTTGGAATTCAGCTTTTGCATAACAAACTGATGCATGGTGCTCCCTTTGGGTTGTGGGGGGACAGTGGCACCCAGAATGACTGCCCCAGAATATGTATGCTATTTGAGTTCACTGATGCAGGACCAATTCCACAAGTAAGATATAAGTGTGAGGTGCAGTAGTCATAACGCTCCTCACTAACGTGTGCACAGTTCTTTTGACAGAAAGGATACCTAAAGCCTTCTCCAACACAGCTTAAAACCAGAGGAGAAATCCCTTAACAGGTGGGGCAGGAATACTGCTGCAGAGCTGCAAGAAGTCACAAGTGCACACAGGGTATCAAGTGGAGTACCACAAAACATTGACAGCTTTTATGATTCAGGAATAGTAAGTCTGGTTAGTGCAGTCTTTCATATTAGAGCTCTGGGTGTGATGTATTAGAGACTGTCAGGTGTTAATCGCTCTATGTTGGTCAAAATTATTTGTGCACTGTAGTTGGTTGTGTTTTTAAGAGGAAACTGGAAGGAAGACAATTCAAAACTTGAAGACTTTGGTTAAGTTACCAATGGCAAATAACATGTCAAAAGAAGAATGCGTGTGCCCTATAACCATCGCTAAGCTGCAAGAAGACGCATCTTGTATAGGGTCGTACACTTTTTTCCTCACCTATCATCAACGTTTTGAGTGTCCCCTAGATTGCATGGGTTTGTTTGAAGTGATCGATCTAGGGATAGGAGATTGGGGCACTACAAAATCTGTGGTAGACAGCCTCCCTACTGGTTGCTAAAACGTTTTTCACAAACTGGATTGGGAGCACTGGGGGGCAATGCCAGGCGGAGGCAAAGTACACTTCACACTTAAGATTCCGGACAGACAACTACAGTGGGTTTTATCAAAATCTGCTGAAGAAAACATTTTTTAAAAATGCATATTGTACAGAATGCGGCGGCCAGTCTTCTAATGAAGATCCCCAGATATGGTTCAGCCTTATAAGCTGTCAGCAGTCTTCATTGGTTGCCAGTAAGAAAACATAATTTTTTAAGGGCCTTTGCACAGCTTTTAAGGGTCTTCAGGGCTTGGGCCCGGTTTACTTGAGAGACAGATTTAGGTGATATCTTTCAAATAGGACTCTTTGCTCCAGTTCAGCAAAAGATCTGACTGTTCCCTCCCACAGACTGGTGACCTGAGGAGGTAGGAGCCTGGTACACTGCATGACCCCAAACTGGAACAGTCTACATCTGGAGTTGAAAATGGCCATCTCTTTGATTAGGTTTAGGAAGGCTTTGAAGACTTTGCTCTTTCACTATGGACTTGACTAGTTATTCTTGAATCCTTGTAGCTTCCTTGTTCGTTATAGGTCATGGGCAGTGCCTAGATGCCCCAGGCAAATGTTTGCACTCTATACAAATAATTCAATTATATTTTTCTGGGCTAGTGAGCCCCAGCGCACAAGGCATCAAAGCATGGTTTGTGTAAATGTTTCCATCCTCCAAACCTTACAAGACTGAGAGGCCTGAGCCTCTTCACAGAAGACAACACATATTCTGCTCTTTCCTTCACTGTGGAGCAGATTTCACCAAGTAGTGGACTGTTCACTCCCTAATGGGGAAACTTAGCTGGATTTAGACAGCTGCTGGAACAATAAGCTTACGCAGCAGTAGAGGAACTGCGGGTTAAAATATCTGGGGTACGCGCTGGACCATGGAGCCAATGGAGTGCAGCTACTATCAGTGAAAATGTGACTGAAAGACTGTAGGTAAGAACTCCCCCCTCATCCCCCACACAAACTACAATACTGCAGTGCAGAGGAGCCTCGACTGGCTGAGGTATCCGACCACAGACATGCTCACCAACCATTTTGCCAGCATGTTTGTGGGACACCCAGTTAAATCATTGATTGACTAGTCAGCATTTTATTAGTAACAGAGCAGTTACCTTGCGCAATCTCTTGAAAGTCACACTCTGAGCCAGGTTTAGTGTGCTTGGGTGCCGGTGATGGCATTTCCCTGCCCTTCAAGTCCTGCGTAGTTAAAGCAGCCTCCCCATCTCAACCAATGTGTAGCCTTGAGGGCATGCTCCCTCATTTAAAAACCAGCCCCATAATCATCAGCTTAGCAACTCATCAGTCAAGGGCTTCATCCTTAAGCAGGAGGACATAGATCCCTTCATCCCCTCTCACTGGGGTATCTAGTTGTATATGGGAGGATATTGGGGCCAATTTCTGCAGCAGGACCCATGGAAATTTATACTGGACCTGAAGAAGGGTCACGGTCCCACATATCAGTTTTGGCAAAGCCTACTCTAGAATCACTGGTGTCGCCATGAAAGGAGAAAGTTGTGCTGACCTCAGCCCAACAAACCGGAAAGCAAGGCAGACACTGACCGACTCAGTTTGGGACATTTTTTTGGACAGTTTAAGTGTTCTGAGTTATTCCCTTCAGACACTAACTCGGTCTCTACAAGCTCACAACCATTAATTTAGTCTAAGTGTAACTGTTGCAACCATTTTTCTGCTCATGCTAATAATGACTTCAAGATGTGCTTTCTATGACGTGTAAAGCCTTGTTTCCCTGCTTGACATTTGTAGCAAGAAATTTCTGATTAGCTTGCTCTGCAACAAGAGTTTACACTTCTGTGCCATTTGAAAGTCGCCTGCATACTTTCTCAGTATTTAAGAAACCTGCACCTGTGCAGTCTCATCACAAGATACCCTTAGGAGATTTATATACAAAAATCTACACATTTTATGTCTTGTCTTTACTAGTCCATCTTATGCCTCCTTAAGGTGCTAGAGAATCACCTTGTCGCCGGATTCTGTGATTCACATATTAATTTTTCTTTTCATAGCAAACATGTTCAGACTTCCAAATTGGCAGACAAGCATACCTTGACCTTGATCATGCACTGCAGAATGCACCAAGAGCTTTTGTTGCAGAGGAAGAAAAGGAGGAATTTGTTGACCCATGACTGAATCCTCTACCGGCTAGTGCAGACAATACTGCTGCTGCAGCAGGTGCCAGCTAAACTGAGGGCTATAGCACAAACAACGCTAGAAATTGAACTGCCTGGAAGGCAAAGCCAAACCTAATGCTTTGGCTGTAGCTTGATTTGCTTGATCCTTTCAAAAAGAAAGTTTGTTTTCTTCCTAAAAAAAGACCATCATGCACATTCACGGACATCCGAAAGCCCATGAAGTGCAAAACAATGTTCATTGTGTTAAGCCCAATCTGTGTGGTCTGCTTTTGAGCATCAATGTTATCTGGAGCAAGACTGGAAAACGATTTGCACATGTGATCAGACAAATAGGGTGGCAGCAGGCGCATGACATTCACAGATCTTGGAGCACGATAACCTGAAGAAGAGACTTCCTGCGACAGAAAATCTAAATTATTACTTCCTATGAGAAGAACAGTAGGAATGCTACCCAGTTTCAGCCTGGAAGAAACCTGGACAGTATTCTCAGGTAAAGGTGGTAATGAAATTACATTGGTCTGATACTGTTGGTCAGTACTTTTCAGAAACTAATCTTGTAGCTGTCAGATTTGATTAGGTTTTCTCATATTTCTCTGAGGCTTTCTCCATAAAGGCCTTATCAAAACTGCAGCATAGCATCTGAAGATCCTGTAGGCATTGTGTGTGCCTACAGGCCGGTAGGGAAAAACAGAAGGGGAACTGACATCATTGTTCCTAGGTGGCACCTTTTATCCAGTATCGTGATGTATTTCTGGGGTGGAGCCCGGAAGGAGCCATGTTGCCACCCAGCATCTGTTACAATTTCTGGATCGACTCTTGCGCATGGGAGGATTCAAGAAATGTCGAATCTGCAGGTACACAGTGCCCACCAGAAATTCATTACTGAAGGTTAGCAACTTGTTCTTCTAATGGACACTTCTACCTGCGAAGTCTTCACCCAAACATGCCAATCGACCCAATTCAGGTGGGAGACTCCAAATTTCTTAAGACAAAAAATGGTTTTATTTTGGCTGTCTCCCACATGAAATTGCCTCTCCTTCTATAGAGAGTCAATCGGAGAATAAATTGTCATGTTTTTTTTTTTTGTTTTTTTTTAAATCTCCCACTTTTGTCTTCTGAAATGCTGGCATGCATGCTCATTTTTTTAATCAAAACAAAAACAGTACCTCCTAGGTGGTGAGGTGTGAGGAAATAGTCAAACCACGAAGTCCTGAGGTACCAATCTAGCAAAATAGCCATCTTCGCAGACCTCGGAATCCACACAACCGTAACTAGTGAAGGGGTGTGGCAAAAACTAGGCCACCGCAAAGTAAATGTTTACCACCGGTATTCCCCAGGAATGAGCAGAAGAGGCAGCCTCAAAATGCTTGATAAAGCTATGCTTTTGAACTGCCTGCCCACTTGGAGTCAGCAAAGTCCAAGAAAACTTGGTAGCCTACCTGGAATTCACAGATTGTATCCTTGTAACAACCCAAGAGCCCACAAGAGTCAAAACAGTAAGCTGTCCCTAGTTCTAGGTATGGAGTGGGTAGTACAGTTGGCAAGTTAATGAACAATCTCACATGAAAGGGTGTGAACGCTTAACAGAAAAGACTAGCACCTTGCTACCACACCCGGTTCACATGATAGCAATGAAAAAAATAACCTTCAACATTAGAAGTCTCAATAAATAACAGTGCATGGGATCAAAGAGAGATGCCATCAAGAATCTGAGTACCAAATTAAGGTCCCATTGAGGCATCACAAAGGGATCATGAAGAAGCAAATATGTCACCCCCTTCAGAAACTGGATGACAAATGTGGATTTGAACAATGAAGGCTGATCATGTAAACAGGATAACGCAGTAAGGAACAGTAAATAACTGTGCACACAGAAATACCTTGAAGGAAAAAAGAAAAGAACAGCCACACATCAGATAAGAGCACCTCGAGGAGGTCAAAATCCAACCCTGAATATCAGCTAACAAGCTAGGACAAACACCCAGCAGAGATAGAATTAGTAGATTACTCACAGGTGGTTATGGATGATGTATGAGGGGAGAGCAAAGCAACACAAATTGTGTTGCTCCATCTTCAAGCAAGGAGAAGGCTCTGGAGGTTTGAGTGCATGACTGGCCCATCATGTTGCAAGATGATGCCAACTTTCAGAAGGGTGGGCCCAGGACAGGCAAAGTTGTTTAAAGGACAGGCAAAGCTGTGTAAAGTACCTTCCACACACTCCAAAGCCAATCCAATACAACTAATATCTTTCCCAGTCCAAGTGAAACTCCCTCAAACACAAGGAAGAAGAACATTGTAGTGGAGATAGAATTCCACTGCTGACCAAATTCAGCCTCAGGGACCGCTTCTATGGAAACTGAAGGGAGCATAACCGGTCTCTCGAGAGGCAGAAAAGGTTCACATGAGGGATACTTGAGAATGAATTAAACTGCTTCCAGGTGAAGCAGCCATTACTGATAGGCAAAGTGGTGCTGACAGAGGTCGTTGCATACGTGTTCAGGGAACCCACAAGAGATTCCCTCACCAGCTAACTGCAGTGAAGCTACTTCCATGGCCATAGCCTTAATGACTCCAGGAACAGGGAATTAAAGTCCACACCACCCTGCATGTTGTCATTACCGCTAATTAGCGGTTGTGTTGTAGGTCAGCACCTGGTATGAATGACCAAAGGGAAAAGGCAGGAGTAAGGCAGAAATAAGGCAGAAATGCCTTGAAACCCAAACTCTATCCAAGAGGATTCCCATGTGCTAGGACAACTGGAAGTAGAAGCACAACTGCAGCACACACAAGTGCCACACAATAAGAGGGACTAGCAAGAGGTAGGAGATAAAAAGTCCCAGGAGATGCAGGACTGTCAAGGATGGATGAAGAGCGCTCCATGATCATAGGCTGAATGTCCTGAATCAGCCAGAGAGTCAGGAAGACCTTGTGGGACAGAGTGTCCAGTTCTACTGAGATAAAGATGAGAAAGAGAATTATCTAAGGCAGATAGAGGTGTGGCTTAGAGCGGTTGAAAGAAAACCACAGGTCAAACAGCAGGGAGATCGTGAATTGAACATGGTTCGCCACCAGCTACGACAAAAGACATCTTCAGTACCCAGTTGTCCAAGTATGGGAATAAAGAGACCACAAACTGGAAATATGTGCTGCCGCCATCAATATGACCTTTGTAAAAACGCAGAGTGTCAAAGCCAGTCTAAATGACAGGACCACGGATTGAGAGTAAATCGAGCCCACCAAAAATTGCAGGTACTTCCAGTGCATCTGCAGGATGCATACCTGAAAGCACACATCTTTAAGGTTGAGGGACATTATCGAGTTGCCATGGTCCAAAGTCAGGAACACCTCAGCTAGGGCAGTTTCAATAACATTATCTTGCAGTGGAAAAACAATGAGAACACAAAGATCCAGAATGGGAGAGAGAAAAGCAAACCTCCTGGCCTTCTTGGTAATTAGGAAATACCATTGTTAAACAGCAAAAGGTTCTCTTGATGCAGAATGCAAGAATGACCTTTCAGGCATGGTTGAGGCAAAGGGAGGGGAAGAGGAAGGAAAGTCTTGAAAGAGTGCAGACCCTGCAAACAATCTGCAGAACCCAGCAGGTTCGTAATGATGGACTGCCATCATTTGAAGTGGTAGGGCACGCTCATGGACAGGCTGCATGCGCTCTTTCAAAAATGGGCTAAAACAGCTTAGTTGGGAGAGCAGGAGAAGAGGAGGAGGACTGCTGCGGACCTCTTTGGGCCTTGGAACCACCATACCCCTCTATCCTGCCAAAAAAGTTGTCTGACAGTTGAACAGGCTGAGCTCTCAGAAAGTGCATTTATCGGGATTAACTCAGGAATTTCAAATGATGCTGGTGAATCTGCCATGCCAGGAAGCCCCTGCCCAAAGATCAGTTTACGGTCAATCCTGGTTTAAAGCACTCAAAGCTGTATCATCCTGGTCGCCAAAGTATATCTTTTGACGAGCTGATTGAATGCATCTAGAAGTGGAGCCATATGGTGAAAATGTCTGCACCACAAGGTTGTCAGAAAAGGGGTCAGTCGCCAAGAATTTCAGGTCCTCAGAAACAGGATGGCCAAAGCAATCATGGGCCTCACATCCAGTGTGAAAGCCAGTGAGTTCCAAGTCACTAATATGTGTCTATCAGGGCATCAAAAAAGGGCAGCATGGGCTCAGTGAGGGTGGCAGTAGGCTGCAAAATCTCAATGAGATTTAACCTGCTTTCTTCTACACTTAAGGACAGTTCCAAAACCTCTGTAGCTTTGTGCAATACCACAGTAAATGTAGCCTCTTCCTCTGTAGTAGGCCCCGAACAGCAGTATAAATCCACATCAGGCAAAGTGTCAATGGCACTAGAATTCTGAAGGACAAACAGTAACCTGGATTGGTACCCATAGAAGGGAGGAGGTGACCAGCCAAACAACTGTCAATGTCATCAAGATAGAACATAGGGGGCATCTGAATCAGATATGATGAGAATTCAAAACGGTTTACCGTTTGGTTAAAGAACCTATGACGTAGCCGGGTCATCTAAGATGATCCCCTTCCAACAACTGCAGTGCCTTTCGTCTAGATCGGACAAGGATGGAAAATCTGTCATGTCATAACATGATCTCAAGTTGGAGCCGATGGTGTTTGGGATGATGTTGGGGTGGACATTAGCGCTGAAAGAGGAACATCTGACAAGGCCTTATCTGAAGAATAAGGATAAGAAAGTGCCAAATCAGGTTCGTTAGACAGTGAAGCAGCAATGACTGGGGACAGGCCTAGTTCCTCTTGCATGAACAAGATAGGGCCCCACAGGCTAAGGAATACCAGCATCACATGAGTAATGGCCGAGAAAAGTGGGCGAAGTTCTTTTAGGCTCCCTCAGTAAAGCTGGCACCAAAGCGATACCAACCAAGTTCGGTTCAAAGGTCAAAGCCAGAGTCTGGGAGCATAAACATGACAAAGAGATATACTTCTGGACTTTGAACGGCATAGTGAGAACAAATTGTCCCTTCTGCTCTATCTCCGTGACCTCCTTTGGGACTTCTTAGACGAAACTCGCTTGGAGAACATAACAGTCAAAGGTGATATTTGATCACAGTCTGATGCTGCACGAAGGAGCAGAGTGGTGGCGCTTACCCACAACACAAGGCCTGGGCCATAAAGAGTTCAGCCTCTCTTCCTGGTATTGGTTCACACGCATGCTAAATCATATTAGTCAGGTATAAGACAAGCTTATGCTCCCGCCCTCAACTTGTTGAGTAATTTCAACTTCCATAAAAGCGATTACATCCCAACGTACCTCAAGAGAGTGGAAAAAGTCAGCAATGTATGCACAGAAACTTACTTTGCTACGGTTTCAAGTTGATCACAGTATGAACATTTGGCACAACACTTCAGGGCTTCAGCAATACCACAAAATCGATGTACCTGACCTCATGGAGCTCATCTAAACAAAAGTGTCCTGCTTATCCCACTTGCAGTTTTTAACTTCAAGAGCAAAGGCTTAATAACCGTAAAACTGTTGGCCATTGAAAGGTACTTGGCATTAGTTGATCCTTGCTCCTTCATGGTCCATCTTTAAAAGCATCTTGGAATCAGTCACCCTCTCTCCATAGGATAACTGTAACACAGGTTTCCCATTGTTCCTTATGAATATTGCCATTTGGAGTTAATCATTAAATATGAATTTATATTAAATTGATTTAAGAACTGTATCTGCTTTATATCTGATTTTGGTTTGGCGCTGCTACATTTTACAAACGTTTTATCCTAGAAAACCGAGTTTCTTGTTTCAAGTTACCAACGGAAAGACACTAAATTGCTTAACTTTTTGGGAGCTCATTTCAAGGCTGAATAAATTTGCACATCTAGTCATGAATCCCATTAACATGTAGCATGAAGTGTAACAAATAATTTAAGTTTTAGATACTATGAGGGCGCTAGAGGGCACACAGCAGGATGGCTACCTAATACGACGGCTCCGCCGGACAGACCTCAAACAAGCGCATAATTTACCGTTTCACGGACCGCAGGATACGGTAAAAGGACGGAAATGGACATCGGACGGTAGCAGGCAACCAAGGCGGCCGGAATACCAAAGAACTGATGGAAAACCTCTCGGGGTTGCGGCGGCTGACTGAACCTAAAATGGCGCCCACGAGAAAGACTCGGACCAGCTCGTTTACCCAGGTACAGCGGCGCTAATGAGGGATATGCGCAGATTCCCCGTCAGCGGAACAGCAACTGACACTGAATGAGGTCTGTGTAACACTAACACGGCGCTTTCACTATGCAAGGAACAAACATTAGCGCATAACACAGCGCTGTTGATAATCTAAAATGGCGACCTCCACAGAAGGATATGGCGAGAAGCGCTAATATGATTAGAACTGCTCCTCGATTATCGAAGATATCGCTGGCACTGCACAACCTGGGGGCATAAAGTGACACTTGAAGGTAGCGACAGCTGGCAGACATTGCAGGAGTACCAACTTGTAAACATAGTACCAATGTGCACTAACGTAAACCGTACTGGAGCACATGTGGGGCTGACACTGGCGCACTATGCTGTAACGACTTGGGAGCTCACTGGGCTGATACTGGACGGCGCGCCACTACTAAAGCTGTGCTAGCGCGTTGCCGCGAGGATACGATACCCACGAATGTGAGGTCGTGTACACTTGACAAGTACTGAACAAGATGAGCGCGCGGTAAACGGCTAGTGCGGTCGGAATGCGGGTCTAAAACGAAAGCAACGAGAAACGCAAACCCAGGACGCAACCATATCGTTTGGAGCAGATATTGTACACTGTAATTATATCGTGGAACAGCTCTTTCAGCGGCTGCCACCCAGATTGACGCCAGTGACTTGGTGGGCTGCCAGATGCCGCACTTCTGAGGTGGGATAGCCACGCGGATACACCTAGGCACACACACTGCTGGCGCACCACAGTTCTACCGCCCTGCAATCGTCCTTTGAGCCAGGGGCTACCTCACCACTGGAGCCAAAAAGTCTGTATACGTCTCGCCTGCACCTCAAGTATGGTCCATCATCACCACTTTGCACAACAGTCCACTTACAGAGAGTAGCGTAAGGGAAGGTGAACACCGGAGGTTGGCCACGATCGGCTGCCTGGGTAAATTGCACTTCATACCACGGGGCGGATACCACCACGGAGTACGGTGATCAGAACTGACTCGCACAACACACAGATACTCACCAATGATGGGAAAACCTGACAAACAACAACCGAAGCTGACCTTTGAATCACGCAGAACCAACCACGGAAACATAGCGCACTCAGATACGGAAACAGAGGGGGACGCAGCCGCGACGAGCAGCATGGAAGCTATTCTGAAGGCCATACAGACCAGCCTGCAGGATATAAATGGCAAACTTGATCATCTAACGTGCAGAGTGGACAATATGGCGGCAAAACTGGACAAGCAAGGAGAGCGAATAGATGCTGATGAAATCCGTATATTGGCGGTCGAAGATGAAGCACACACCACTGCTGACAAATGTAAAGGTATGGAAAAAGTCCTAGAGGTCATCAAAGCCAAGGCGGAGGATTTGGAGGCCAGATCACGTCGAAACAACGTACGTATAGCAGGTGTGCCAGAAACAACCAACACAGGCCACATGGAAACCTATGTGGAGGAACTGTGTAGGGCGACATTCGGTGAGGAACAGCTATCGTCGATTTTCATAGTCGAGCGTGCGCATAGATCGCTGGCACCACGACCTCCACCAGGAGCAGCTCCTAGACCAATAGTGGCTCGTATTTTAAACTACCGTGACCGCGATAACATACTGAGGATGGCACGGGAGAAGAAACTAGTCACGTACCAGGGAAATCAACTGGAATTTTACTCAGACTATAGTATGGCAGTACAACAGGCCCGTAAGGAGTTTACTAATGTCAAGGCAAAATTGAGAACTATGCAGATAGAATACGCCATGTTGTATCAGCTCGGCTAAAGGTTGTCTGGGAGGGTAACCAACCATATTATCCACGCCTAAAGCAGCTCATGATTTCCTCAAAAAGATTGTTAATAAACGCAAAGAGCAGACACGTGCTTCACAACAGCAAGACTCTGACTGATTCCATACTCGGCATGTGCGACGTCGACCCTCTTGATAATGTCGAGATGGGCGATATGCAGTGCCTTTCTTGCAACATCCAAACTATAGGGATCACACTGGTTGAACACCTGAGAAACTGTGGGTGGTAAGTGCGACAAACTGTGGTGATGCATAATGTGGTAATGCAAGGACTTAAGGGCACTGCTACAGGTTCGAGGTACAGTTTCAAGCACACGGCAGAAAGATGGCCTGGGGTTAAATTGCTACCCCATCAAACTTGTCAGTCTGACTTTTGTATCTCAGGGACTTTATATGTACTGCCTGCCACATCCCTCCAAACCTTTGATGCACAGTGTGAGCCATAGACGGCGATAATAGTAGTATTGTGCGCGGCGAATCTCTCATGCCGTCTGCGAACTAATGAGTCACTGCTATTTCCTTTTAGAGACATGGATCTTAAACCACATGCACGATGATACATACTCTGTAACTGTTAAATGTTGGATGGGTTGCCGGGATGATGTTTTTGATACGGATGGTGTTACCAATATTGATTATACTGTTCAAGAAGATACGTTCTACATATGCTATTATGGTCTGTCCACATCCATTAGATTGGATGGTGTAGTGTGCCCTAGGCGGACTTTCATGTGGGTGTTCCCCAAAATGTTCTTGAGTTTGAAAACTGTTCTTACTGGGGTATGGCGTTGGCAAAATTAGGTTGCTAAAGTGGGTGAGGGGAGTTTGAACGGGGGGTTATTTAAGTTCACAGGACCGGATCACTTGAGATGCATTGCTGAAACCCAATGGATTTACATTAACGGAATTGAGACTCTCGCACTGAGGTGTCTTGTATTAATACTGGGGAGGGCAGGAATCAACATGAGTCTACAGGGCGCATATTTGCTTACGACTGATGGCTAGACCACATAGCGTATCTAGAAGGGTACATTTGAATCTGATAACATGGAACATACGGGGTTTCGCGAACCCAAAGAAAGTTAGACAGATATTTGCTTGTTTGGATAGATGGCAGATAGACATCGCGCTATTGCAGAAAACTCACATAAGTCCATCCGCACAGTGTAACATAGGCAAACGATGGGCCAAGTCTATATGCCGCGCCACATATTCTTCCTACTCACGGGGGGTCACGATTTTGGTAAAAAAAAAAAAAAGGCACTAACTTCACCAAAGAATGTTTGATAATGGATAATCGGGGCAGATACCTCATCTTAACGGGGAAGCTCAGAGGGTAGCAATCATAAATACGTATGGCCCCAACATAGATGCACCGGACTTCTACCATGAGGTGTGGCAACATCTACATGCTGTGCGAGATAGCACATTGATTTGGGGGGCGATCTGAATCTAACGCTGAATGATAAATTAGGCAGGTCAGGACCAACGACAGAGCCACATAGAGGGGCAAGAGCTAAAGTGCTGGACATCATAACTGACATGAACTTACATGACATGTGGAGGATGAAATACCCAGCCTCTACAGAGGTAACTCACTCCTCGGCTGCATTTAGCAGCTG
The DNA here is from genome assembly GCF_964261635.1 of Lissotriton helveticus. NCBI lineage: Eukaryota > Metazoa > Chordata > Amphibia > Caudata > Salamandridae > Lissotriton > Lissotriton helveticus. The sequence continues at coordinate 1,092,367,732 of NC_136067.1, read as the reverse complement.
GTCCCATATCGATTATTGGATTGGCTCGGACAAAATCCTTCTCTGGGCCGAGGCGATCAAACATATGCCTAAGACCCTCTCAGATCATAATCCTATACTATTGACCCTCCAAATACCGCACTACTCCCCACGCACATATAGTTGGCGATTCAACGCTAAAGCCCTTACTGACACGGTCTATACAGATACTATAGCCAAGGCTATCACTGACAACTTCCAACTGAATGCACCAACTACACAAGATCCGTGTCTCCTTTGGGAGGCATTTAAAGCTACCATAAGGGGAGTGTGCATTAGCACGAATGCAGGGATACTCGGGGATATCCGTGCGCAACTGACACGTTGCGTATCGCAGTTGAAGTCACTTGAGAAACGATATGAACATACACTGAATCAGTCTGTATTGGGGGAGATAAGAAAGGTTTTAACTGAATTCCAGTCTTTTGCCACTGACAAGCCTAAATATATTAATTAACGACCTACAGCTAGAGCTTTCGGGGAGGGTGGAAGAGCGGGGAGAGTATTGGCATCTAAAATATGGGAAAATCATAGCTCCCAAACGGTATTGCAAATACGGAAGGAGGATGGTAGTATATGCTCAGACGCGCAGGGTATATTAGACGGGTTTGTACACACATATGGCGCGTTGTATAAATCGCAGCCCACAGCGACATCGGTGGAGGTAATGGAATATCTAGAGGATGTAGCCACTGCATGGCCCTCCGATGCACAAAGGGCGTATCTTGCATGGCGTATCACGATAGAAGAAGTAGTAGAGATTATAAAAGTATTACCAAATGGCAAGGCCCCAGGCCCGGACGGGTTTACAGGTGAGTTCTATAAAACCTATGTTGACCTTCTTGCCCCACGTTTGGTCGAGATGTACGGGGAAGCCGTTGAGAAATCAGAATTACCTCCAACATTACGGGAGGCAGTAGTGATAGCTCTACTGAAGCCTGCTAAGGACCCAGAACTCTGCGATTTATACAGACCCTTGTCCTTAATAAACGTTGATTCTAAAATTTTAGCAAAATTATTAGCGTGTAGGTTACAGCCACTCATGACTAAGCTAGTCCTTCCGGACCAGTCAGGTTTCATCCCAACTAGAGCTACTACACAATACTAGGACGCTATTCGCACTCTCCCATTATCTGATGCCTGAAACTAAGGCGGTGGCGGTCATGCTAGATGCCGCTAAGGCATTTGATTCCATTGAATGGTCGTATTTGTTGACAATGCTTAGAAGGATGCGTTTCCCTCCCATGTTCCTACAATGGGTACAATTGCTGTACACACGACATACAGCAAAAATTTGAGTAAACGGCTAGATCTCTGATCCGATCAATATAGAGCGAGGTACATGACAAGGGTGTCCTTTATCCCCTTTACTATTCGCCATCGCCCTCGAACCCCTAGCCTGCAAGGTCAGACAAAAGCATAAACATTCAGCTTTACAATTCAATAACAGACCACTGCATATCTCGTTATATGCGGACGATATGCTGCTCTACGTGCGAGAACCCAAACAAAACCTAGACCCACTCCTTCGTGAATATATCAAATTTGGAAGGCATTCTGGACTCCAGATAAACTGGTCAAAATCATCTATCTTCCCCCTGACAGACACCACCATCAAATATTTAGGGGTATGGTATCACATAGATCCTGAAATTGTTATGCGAACAAAATATGGAAGAGTATTGTCTTCCCTGGATGACAAAATCAATCGCTGGATACAATTGCCACTATCACTTGCTGACAGGATTGCTATTGTTAAGATGGTAATGCTTCCTAAGCTCCTCTATCTTTTTAACAATATCCCGATACCACCCCCAAGAGAGGTATTCAAACGAATAACGGCGGCAGTATTACGGCTGATTTGGGTGGGAAAGCAGGCCCGTGTAGAGCTGCGTACCTTAGCTTTACCGTACTCCAAAGGGGGACTGTGTGTACCTGACTTTCTCCTTTATTATCTGTGTGCCCAGGCCCAATATGCTACATACTGGTATCATCCCATCCAATACCTAACACACACGGCAGTAGAGGAAGGAGACGCCTTACCAATTCCTTTGTCATCTATAATAACACATACCTGCCCTCCTTTACATGCCAAAGACATTAACACGATAGACGCCACCAATAAGGCGTGGCAAAAACTGGGACACCTGGCAGATAAATTGCCCCTATATGCACCGGCATTGCCGTTAAATCATCATCCTGAACTCTCTGTTACCAATGAGAAGGTGGGTATGAACTTGTTACGCCAGGTTGGGATAGACACCATGGGGGACCTCTATAGCAATGGGATGTTTAAGACTGCGCAGGGTCTGACATATATTACAAACCAAACACTGCTGTTTCAATTCACCTACCACAGGCTGCAGGGGGCAATTAAGAAAGTCTACCCTTGTTTCCCTGCTGGACCACCTCAACTAGACACGCTGCATCTAATTGTGACCTCACCAAATACTACACATTTGGTATCACAGCTCTACACTACGGCGCAGAATGAGATGAAGTACACGACTGATAGGGCGCGTGAAAGATGGGATAAAATCCTTGACCCGCTCACGCAGGACAAATGGCGAACCACCTGTGCCCTGACTCCAATGCTAACCCCCAACGGCAATCTCCGAATCCTGCACTTTAAGTATCTACACCAAACATGTTATACGCCTGTGAAACTGTATACATTTGGTCTTCGAAATGAAGCGTGCTGTAGGCGTTGTGGTGCCGGTATGGCGGATTTCATGCACCTTGCATGGAGATATTTGAAAATACAAGTTTATTGGGTAGAGATCACCCCTTTGTTGACAGAAATGGTGGGGGTTGACATTATATGTGATGCCCGAACCTGTTTATTGGGTATAATAGGGAATGTGCGAGCTGTGAAGCGGAAATTCTGTATGATAGCACTGCTACTTGCCAAGCGGAGAGTTTCCTTATGTTGGGAGAGCAAACTGGCGCCAACCAGTAAACAATGGGTTTGTGACCTGGCTTATTGTCGCAATACATTGCAGACGTATGGAGAAGAGTTGCCAGCACGGTCCTGTCCTAAAGACTATTGGCAATATCTCACGACTTCTTTAAATGAACATCCTTCTGACAAGTAAAGTTAACCATAATTGCTGTACCCTCTATATGCATTCTAGGTATTGTGGTGTATGAGTTTCAATTATACTATGTTTTGCATAATGGGATGACGAATGCAGTAGAGTAAAGGTCCGAAATGTTTCCTATGTTTAACTGTCTGAAAATTCAATAAAAAGAATAAAAATTAAAAAAAAAGGTTTTAGATACTATAAGGAATCAGCTATTCATGAAGGAGTAATAAGGCATAACCATTAAAAAACATTAAGTAAAGATTAAGAAGAGAAAGTTTCAGCCTTGCAATTACATTTTCACATTGCCATATGTCATTGCTTTACATTTCTGGACTAGAACAATATTAATTCTAGGAACCCTGAAATGAAGACAGACATTAAAAAGATGCAGCACAGCACCATTTATGTCGGTAAAAGATTTCTTTAAAAATCAAAGAAAAAAACTGTAGGTGTGTGTCTGAATACAGATAAGAGCACAATAAATATTGCAAGATGGTGGTACCATCATACAAAGTACTGCACAAGTGCTAACTTGCATGAGAATGATAATAAAGTCAGTGTATTGAGACTAAGAAAGTGACTAGTGAATTTCCAATCACTCTCCTTATCTTCCTCTCGGTCTACCAATTTCACCTCGCTCCCAATCGCTCTATGGAGGGAAGTATAGAGGAGAGAGAGGGAGACATTAAAGGAGAAAGAGAAGAGAGAGAGGAGAAAGATATCACAAGGCAAAATTAATTCACGTTCATACTGTGTGTAATGTGAATACAGAAGGTACAGAAGAGCAGATTCACGAAAGATATCAACCAAAATGTAACAGTTTAACATCCGACCTTCAGTGTCTCGCAGAATGCACAGTTTAAAAAGTGAAGAACATCACTGTAATCTGCACTGATGTTTCTCTGTCGACCACAGAAGGGTAAACTATATGCTTACACAGAAACCTTGTGATGACAAAATCCTTTGAATGAACAATGAAAGCCAGTAAAGCATAAACAGTTTAATTATTAGCATAAACCGATAAATTATTTGTCCGCAGTATCAAAAATATTAATTATATTCCAGGCCTCATCAAGTGGGGCTGAAAAACGAATTCCATTAACTGGGTCACCAGAGAATATTAAGGGGAAAAAAACAATACAGTGTCATTTTTCAATGCTACTGGGGAGTACCTTAAGCGGGCGATTTGACCAAGCCACCGACAAGACCAATAACAGATATAAAATGTTTTTAAACAGCATAACAAATCAAGGCATGCTTATTTTGGACCACCAATACATATGCCAAGCACAATTAAGATGCAGAGATGCAGAGATGCCAGGGCGGGGTCTGCCGTGCTGCAAGATGGCCGCTTGCTGAGCGCACTATGCCGGCCGAAAACTGATCCTGAAGTAATCCGGCTATCTAGAGGCCAGCGCCATGCATAAACCGCCTCTAGGCTATGCCTAAATGGTGCAGCATCGAAAGGACTGCTTGTTGCAGGTTCACAATGCTCCTGAGGCGAGCGGAGGGCCCCAACGGATTGCGGCCTGGATGGTGCTATTGAGACCCCGGGCTAAAGTGCGACCACGGCACTGCACGAAGCCGCTGGGCTTCGCTTGACCCTGCGGCTGGAGCGCTATTGTGAGGCTGGTGGGGCTGCACTGGCTCCTGGTGACTGCACTACAATCCTGTGTTGAGTGGCGGGACCTGACGGAGTGTGGCCTGGTCCAGGTCATTGAGCCCCGTGCTCAAGTGCAGTCGAGGAGCAGCGCTGAGCTGACGTGATTGATCGACCCAGCGGCTGGAGTGTCATCGCAGAGCCGGTGGGCTATGCTGCCCCCGGGAACGAACTATCGCGAGGCCCCGGACGAGGTGTATGATCAGATCGGTCCATGCTGGGACACAAGGCGCAGAAGATAAAGCCCTGTGGCAACTGGTTGTGAGGCCCCTGAGCTTACCTGTGACACTTGTGTGAGTAGACCGGCGATCCTGCGTCGCTGCCGGATGGAGACAGCGTTGCAGGTTGATAACCTGTCCCCCTGCTAGGCCTGGTTATTTACTGGGGGCTGAGTGTGGCGTTGCGGTGGGTCCTTTGTGCGAAGGCCATGCCGCCATATTGAAATCAGGAGCATTGAGGCACGGTGTACAGAGGTCTGTGAGCCGATATGCCGGTTACGCCCGGCCCAGTGTGAAACTGTTAATGTACTAGTCTCTGCCTGCTGCTGCATATTAGCTGAACAGCTCAAGAGGAATAACACAGCCGATAGACAGGCGGCCGCCCGGCCCGGACGTCGACAAATCCATTCACTCGCCATTCCACTTGTGAGGAGGTGCGGTGGTTTGGATTACTCTCTGGTGGATTACCTGGCACGGAGTATGTGTATGGCACAGTAGGACTTGAAGGGTTGCGGCTGGGATAGTTACATTTATTTGTAGTGTTGCCTTGTATCCTGCTGTAGTCTCTGTGGGGTCCTTGTAACCCAGGTGCACATCACCCCCCTCACTCCGGGCCCGATTCACATAACTAACTTAAGACAAAATCCTAAACTTATTACTTTTGGTATTCACAGAAGGCATTTAGTAGTAGTAAAGTTAGGATTCTGTCCTCAGTCTGTCCTACTACTTTTGGTATTCACAGAAGGCATTTAGTAGTAGTAAAGTTAAGATTTAGACTTAAGACAGACTTAAGACAGACTTAAGACAGACTTAAGACAAAATCCTAACTTTACTACTACCAAGTGCCTTCTGTGAATACCAAAAGTAGTAAGTTTAGGATTTTGTCTTAAGTTAGTTCTGTGAATCAGGCCCCACCAGCCCACGTGGAAACAGATTAAGGAGCTCGAATTACAGTTTTACACAACAGACTATCATATGGTTGTAGCCCCACTGAAAGAGAAACTGCTTGGATTTGAGGAAGAGTCCCAGCGCGAGGTGAAGTTTTTGGGTAAGTATGTTCAAGCTAGGAGGTACGGTGAGGGTGTTAGGCCTGGGAGAACACTGGTGTCAAGGCCCGAAAGAAATATTAGACTCGTTCTCACAATTCTACACTATACTTTATACGAAAACCCATGGTTCTGTCCAGGAGGCCCTCGGCCCTTTCATGACTCGGAGTTGCTATGGTTGGGTCGAGGACATAGGGAATACCTGGATGTTCCATTTACAGTTGAGGATGTTACCCAGGTAATTAAGAGTCTCCCACTGGAAAGGGCCCTGGGTTCTGATGGCCTAACCACGGCCTTTTACAAAACATATGCTGAAGAACTTGCTCCTCATTTGATGGAACTCTACGAGGAGGCCCAGACTTCGGGTATTTTACCACCATCAATGCGTGAGGCAATTATTATCACTCTGCTGAAGCCAGGGAAGCCAGAGGAAGAACTTGATTCTTACAGACCACTTTGGCTAATAAACATTAATGTGAAATTCTTAGCAAAATTGGTAGCAAATCGGCTGCAGCCTCTGCTCCCACTGATTGCTCGCCTAGAACGAATCGGGCTTAGTCCCTGGGCGATCCACAGCACATAACCTCAGGTCCTTCTTTACGGTAGTTCACTATTTACACCCTGACTCACAAGCAATAGCAGTTTTTCCTGATGCTACAAAAGTGTTTGATACGCTACAGTGGTCGTATCTATTTGCCGTTCTGGAGAGGATTGGGTTCAGTCCCTTGTTTCTTAGCCTAGTGCGAATGTTATACATGAGGCTTTCTGTGAGGATCCGTGTGAATGACATGCTGTCGGATCCGTTTGTTATATCGCGTGGTACAAGACAGGGGGCCCTTTGACCCCCTTGCTCTTCGCAATAGCGATGGAGCACTTGGCAGCACGCATTAGGCAACATCACACTTCTAGGGGGCTTGGTTTTAGCAAAAGGGGACTCCTCATATCATTATATGCAGATGACGTGACATTGTACATGGAGGACCCTGCGTCAAACAAGGCTCATATCCTTCGTGAATTTATTAAATTTAGAGGTCTTTCCGGTGTCCCCATAAATTGGACTAAATCAACTATAGTCCCCCTGACAGATACTACCACCCCTTTTCAAACTGATTTCCCGTTCAAATGGGCCGATGGCCGGTGAAATATCTAGGCTTTTGGCTGAGTTTAGACAAATAGGGTATCTGGGATATGAATTATGGGCGTACAGTTGCTTGGTTGGATGAAAATGTTACAGCGTGGGCTGAGCTCCCCTTGTCACTAACTGGGAGAATTGCAATAGCCAAAATAGTGGTCATAAAGAAGCTATTATATTTATTTGCAAATATTCCAATTACACTTACGCAAGCTTTCTTTAAATCGCTTCATTCTTCCCTCATTTCTATGGTCTGGGCGGGTAGATAGGCACAGATTTCGTGGGAATTTTTTTTACCCTTCCCTTGCACCAGGGTGAGCTGGGAGGCCTGCATATATAATTGTATGCAGGGAGTGCTCGAGCTCAGTTTTTGCACTATTGGGTACACCCCACCCCCTTTCATCCACACACAGCCGTGGAAATGGATGTTGCGGCGTCAGTACACCTCTCAGTAGCATTATATCAGGTCTATAAATGACCCAGAGATGGCATTGATACAGTTGAAACCCTGCGATGGGCGTGGGACAAACTACGGGAAAGAGCTAAACTGAAAATCCTATATGCCCAGTCCATCCCTTTGACACATACTCCCATGCTAACTACCATGGGTGAGGGTGCAAGCAGAGCATTAGCACAGAAGATAGGTTTGTGCATGTTTGCAGACTTATAACCTGAGGGGCTATTTCGTTCTCCCCTGAATCGATCGAGGGCAGTGCCTTTTTCTGAACTATTCTTAAATTTCAAACTCAGGGCTACATGCAGGATCCTACTCAATATATTCCAGAGTCCCCCACCCACACTACTAGCACTAGAAAATGTGTTGACGTCAGATTCTCATCATAGATTAATTATACGCATTTACAATAACATGCAAAACTCTGCCCCTCGGTGCACCCTAGAGCACTACAGGCGTGGAATGAAGAATTGCCAAACCCGCTGACGGAAGATCAAAGGACATATTGTTCGACCCAGCTCACGGCTCTTTCCCCTAATTACAAGTTACGTTTGATTAATTGTAAGTATCTCCACAGATTCTATAGGACCCCCTCCCACCTACACCACATGGGGGTCAAAGAAGATGATAGCTGCTGGAGATGCAGTTTAGCCCGGGCTACGTTCCTGCACATGGCATGGAATTGTCCAAAGCTGACCTCATTTTGGTCTGACATTCACTATAATCCATGACATAATCGGCATGTTAGATGATCCAAACCCATTGTTCGGTTTACTGGGTTATGTCAGACACGCCAGTAGCATTTCGCAAATTACATGCTATGCTTTTACTCTTTGCTAAGCGCCGGGTGGCTATGCATTGGGGCGGAAGGGACCTCCTTCCATGAAAGAGTGGATCCAAGAGGTCACATTTGGTCACACGCAATTAACCACTTTTTGGGAATTGATGCAGTCGGCATCCAGGCCTAGAGGCATCTGGCGGCCTTTCATGGAGTGGGCACGCACCCGACAGGGTGAAGGGGGGAGACTCTCCGGGATCATCAGGGTATAAGTAAATATATGCTAGACAGCCTGGGGGCTGGTGACATTTTGGTATGGGGGTACTCTACACACTGGTGCTCCTTCCACATGGGTAGGATAAGAGGGCCCGGTCCCGACTTGGGTGTTTGGGTATAATGGAATTCACATTGAAAATATTATGATCTTTGCTGTATAGTGATTTTTTATTCAGGAGTGCTATCTTTATTTCATACAGGTAGAACCGTACCTTTGATTTATTTACTGTGCATTATAATAGTACGCAACTGGACAGCGAGATAGTCTGTATGCAACTGTTTTTTTGTTTATTTTGAAAACGCCAAGAAAGAAAGAAAAAAAGGAAAAACAGATAGAGATGCCAAAAAATAAGCCTGCAGTTATTTAGGCAAAAATAATCTTGTTAGTTTAAATTGATCCACATTATCACAGAGGACTCAAAATGTACTGTGGATTTGTGCAGCGAGCTTATCAACTGTGAAGGTATCCACACACTTGAGCAGGTCTTCACCTTCCTGTGGAATTCAAGAAGCAAGGAGGAGGCCTGATGTATTAAGGTCATTCCAGAATTTGAGTGCAATGCATGAAAATAAGCGACCTACAGTTCAGCTTTTGTGAACGCGAAGTGTGTGCGAGCGAATATGTGATGTGTGGCTGATCATAGGTGTCTGGTCGGCTGGTAAAATAGTATGCGGTTGCTCAGGGTGTTCAAAAAAAGTAAGCAAACTAATATCTTCAAGTAACAATTTTGAAATAAACACCAAGACAGTACTTGTTGATCAAGAGAAAACTTACTAGCAAATCAAGTAGCTAATAAAAATAAATTTCCAATAAATGTAACATCCCAAGGAACACATACAAATGTTTGAATGGACCTGTGAAACTAAAACAATTGAATTTCACAAAACTAGATCTGGTTAAAGTGACATTGGATTTTTAAGAGAAAAAGAGGGTCAGCCCAACAACAACCTCAGAAACGTTTAAACAGTTTACCCAATATAAATGCTATTTTCATAAAATAAAACACTTTCTTGACAAATGAAAATTAGAATGTATATTCTTACTACCTCCCGTTGCAGCTGAAGGTAAAAATTGCATATTTTCAAGCAAAGCCTTTAGAAGAACGCATCCAAACCCTTGCTGACTTGGATCACACTTTCCATTGCTAGAATAAAGGAAAACATGTACAAATAATTTAGTAAAATAAAGCAATGAAGGCGAAAGGGCAATATTTATTCAGCAGTTGCACTAGGAAGTTACTTCTCTATAACATTAGGTATGCACGTTAGATCTACATGCCTTATATTACTCTTTCGTGTAAGAGTTCAATCGGGTGTTGTTTTGAAGTTCTGAAAACAAATCAAAGGCAATCAATTTCTACTCGAGGTTGATTAAGGCAAGGAAAACTCGCAAAATATTTAGATTAAATGCTATACTCCTACTGCGTGTAAAAGTCCCCTCTGAGGGCACTTTTGTCTTTAAAACAGGTAGTCTCACAATGGGATGCAGTCGACGTGTAACAGATTCTACTCTGCATAATAAGTGTTGGAGCAAAGTCATTTAATTTTCAGAGTGAATTAGGAAATGAGAAGCAAGTGGTGTAGCAACGAAGAGGACACAGAGAAAAACATGTTATTTACCTTCAGTATCACTATTCCTGGTTAATATTCTAACTGGAAATTCCTCACCAATGATTATACCCATGCGCCAGTGTGCCAGTGCACCAGTTGACTTATGAAATGTTTTATAGCAATTGCTACAGCACAGAGCCACATGTGAGCACCACACCTGCGCTGACATAAGATGAGCTTGAACCTTTCCGTGCCCTCAGGTGAATCTACTATGTCGTATTGGAAACAACCTGGGTGAATTTAATTTGGGACCTTTGAAAAATCACAGGAGTCTGCTCCACAGAATAAGGAGAACAGAGGGCGGGGAGGAATCTGCTGTTGTAATGTCCGCCAAAAGGATAATGTTACTTACTCAGAAAGCATCTGTTCTTGGCATGTAGAGCTGTATATCACATGCTTTGCATACTCCTGCCATCTAGTGTTGGGTCCGGATGTTTGCAAGTTGTTCGAAGAAGTCTTTCCAGTCACGAGGTAAGGGGACTCCTCCGTTCGATGATAGTGGGCATAGGCATTTACTCCATTGTACAATTGTTTTCCCGCAGAGGGTGAGACTGGAGTTAGTATGTGTAGAATTGAGAAGTTCATGCATATGTATGTAAACTGAGAACTGCAACAACTACAGGAGACCGGGAAGGTGGGCGCATGTGAATCTACAGCTCTACATGCCAAGAACAGAAGCTTACTGGGTAAGTAACATTATCCGTTCGAGGCATGTGAGCTGTAGATCACATATTTTGCATAGACTTATGCAGTAGTATGCTCCCAAAGCGGTGGCTAGCCTGTAGTTGTTGTCATTGTTTGAAACAGCTTTTTAAGTACTGCCTGGCCTACATTAGCTTGTTGCCTTGCTAACACTCCTACACAATAGTGTTTGGTGAATATGTGCGGTGTAGACCATGTTGCTGCCTTACAGATGTCAGCTAGGGGAATATTCATAAGAAGGCCATAGTAGCCCCTATTTTGCAAGTAGAATGCTCTTTAGGGGGTATTAGCAAAGTTTTTTTTTACTTTCACATAACATGTCTAGATACATTTCACAATCCATCTTGCAATGCCAGATTTAGATATGGGGTTGCCTTGCTGTGGTACAGAGAACGATTCAAAAAGGGGGTGGTGATGGACAAAGTGTCTGAATTAAGCAGAACACTCCTACCCAGTCAAAAGATCAGGGCTTGATCCATCACCGTTTTTAGCTCACTGCACCATCCCAGTTCAGAACCTGGCTACATGCAAATTAGTCTGTCCCTGGCCCAGTGCATCATGGGAACAGGGCAGACCAAACTACCATGCCAATTCTTTACTGGAAAGGAAACAAGCTTCCGGGGACCGGTTTCTGGCATTACAGCCGTCACGGCCCGGCTTGCTTGAATCCTGATGGTGCAGTGAGCAAGGGACTCACATCTGAGTCTGAGTTGGTGTGGTAAGCAAATGATCCAATGCTGGAAAAGGTGGTAAATGTGCAGGAGAACGCGGTGGAGGAGGAGAAGGGTTGGTACCAACATTCTTCTTCTTTAAAGGAATTGTATAATGTATTTCCTCTTACTCAGGTTTGGGCTTCTGAAGCAGTTTCTTGACAAGATGTCCTGCACCAGGATTAATGTAAAGTTCCTTTTATTTTGGGTCCGATTTGGGAGGTGGGACGTCGAAAGTCAGATCCTGCAGCTTTGAAGTAGCATTTTTCGGTTTCGGCATCGAGGACTTCGGTGCCGGGGTGGAATGACTCTTCGGCGGGAAAGCTTTGGGTTTCTAAGCTGTTTTCGATTTCAGCATCGAGGGTTTCGGCTCCTAAGCAGTTTTCGGCTTCGAGCCTGAAGGTTTCCGCTCGGTGCCTATCTTTGGCCGACCCGAGCCGGAAGGCTTAAACGATGTTTTTCGGTGCCGAGCTGGGAGGAGTCAGAAACATCTTCTTGTTGCCAACCGTGGCCCAAAGTAGGAACCGAAGCCTTTTGCTCGGTCTGAATTTGATTTCGAGGCAAGGGATGTTTTGTACTCACGGGACGTTGATCTTGTGGTATGTCGTCTTCCATCTCAGAGTTAGATTACGGAATTGATCGATACAGGCTCTTTCTGCTCCTCTTCGGGCCCTTGAACATCAAGTTCTTCTTGCTCTGATTCTTCACCGAAGATATACAGTGTGTATTTGGCATTCTGGCTTGGCATTTCACGAAGATCGCAGAGCATTTTCTTCGATCGAAACGATCTGCACGCGTCGCAGTCTTGTTCGTTGTGTTCCAGAGATACGCACAGGTTGCACACTTCGTGCGAATCGGTGTGCAGATACTTTGCGTGGCACCAAGGACAGAATTTGAATGGAGTCCTTTCCATCAACTGCGAGGTGGACCAAAGCGGTTAGGCCCAACAGGCTTCCACGAGACTTCCGTTCAAAATAGAAATATTGTTCGACCGATACGATACGCGGAGAAGTGGGATACGCGTACAAAACAGTACTGACATGGGTATAGTTGATTGTGCACCATGGGGAACCTGAAGAAGGCTTTCGAACCATATCACAGCAATTCACTTTCGAACCATATGGCGCAGAAAACAATCTAACAATGGTGTTGATGCCCATGCACACTATCACTGAAAGGAGGAGTCACCTTACCCTGTGACTGGAAAGACTTTGAAGAAAAACAACTTGCAAACATCCAGACCCAACACTAGAAGGCAGGAGTATGCAAAGCACGTGTGATCTACAGCTCACATGCCTCGGACAGAGCATTACAACATGGATACTTCTAACCACAGATTCCACACCCTCTGAGTATTTACCAAAGTGGTACCTCCAAAACGATGGAGGTTCTGAGAAGGGAACCAACACCTAGAAGACCTGCAGGACCAAGTGGACAAAAGGGACCCTTAGCAGACTTGACTGCTAAGGCAGTAATGATTGGTGAATGTATGCATGGATGCCTATGTAGTACCTGTCAGACGTCCAGTACTGGAACACTCCTCATCAGCACTGCTGAGTCAGCCTTGGCTCTTGTGCAGTGAGCGCTTAGACTTTTCTTGGCCAGGTCCTAGCATGTTTTATACAAGGAATGATGGCCATTTACTTGAAAAGGGTTCTTTCGTGCCCAGCTCTTCCCCTCCTAGCATTGGTAAAGCTGGTCATCTACGCAGTACTAATCATTTCTCTCAAAGTAAAAACTGAGCTATTTTTGGGTCCAGCCAAGGCAGCCTTCCCTTCTCCTCTTTAAAAGGGAAGACAGGAAGGGTAATAGAATGGTCCACATGGAAGAGCAACACAACTTCCAGCAGAAAGGTAACACTAGTCTGCAGCACCAATTTGTCAGGAAAGAAGATGGTGTTGAGGGGTTGTACTGCCAGTGCCTGGAACTCACTGACATGGCACACAGAAGTAACTGCAATGAGGGACACTGTTTTGATAGTTAGCAGTTGCAGAATACAGGTTTGCATGGGCCCCAAAGCTGTACACATCAGGGATGTATGGACCAAGTTAAGGTCACATTAGGGCATAATGAAAGGTGTCAGTGGGAACTTGTACCTGACTCCTTTCAGAAAGTGCATAACCACAGGTGACTTGAATAACAAAAGTTGGTCAGGTAGACATAGAAATGCAGAAAAAAACTAACCTTTAATCTACTAAATCCAAAGCCTTGGTGGGCAAGAGATAGCATAAACAAAGATGAGTTAACTTGGCATGTAAAGCATCAACTGAACATCCCTGCACAAGGAACACACACTTAGCCAATGGCCCAAATATATAGATTTGGTAGACAAGCGCCTGGTTGCAAGAATAACATCCAGTGATTCAAAACTTAAATCTAAACCACTCAGTGCCACTGCGCAATTCCCAAGCATGAAAATGTAGGTTTTGGAGATTTGGGTGGAGGACCCTGCCCTCCTGCTGAGAAAGGAGGTCCTCACAAAGAGGTAGTCCGATCGGAGGGCAAATGCTCAAAGTCACTAGATAGAGGTGCCACACTCTCCTGTCCAATCATGAGAAACATGCCCACGGCAAATGGAATGAGTCTCCAGGAAGCATCCTAGTTGAAACACAATTATGGTGTAATTGTGACTATGCATGATCTCGGTGGTGGCAACAAGATCCAACCAAGTCATGCCCCACTGGACAAGGAGACCTAGAGCCTCCTCCAGATGAAGACGTGACTCCTGGTCCTCTACCTCATATCTGCTCAGCTCGTCAGCGCTGAAGTCCAGTGAAGCCAGCAGATGACTTGATTACAAGAGAAATCCCCTGTCGTTTGAGCCACATTCAAAGGTGCAGCACCTCCTGACGGGTCCTATGAACCCATACTCTGGTGTTACAGAACCACATAGCTGTCATATTGTCTGCTAAGACATGAACTGGCCTCCCCGTGATGGATTGAAGATATTCAGAGAAAACTGAATGATGCGGAGATCTAGGAGATCAACATGGAGCTTTGCTCCCTTGAAAACCAAAATCCCCTGATCTCCACTTCTCCAAGATGGAAGTCCCATCCCAGACTATGCATCGGTCATCAATGTAAGCCGATTGAGCAAGGTACTAAAGCCTCCTGCAAAACAGGTTAGTGTCCACCTGCCAACCAATGAAGACCTGAAGTTGTCTCCTAACGCGCACACTGTAATCGTCTAACTGAGTAGGCAATTACACTGCAAGGCTTGCATTAGTCAGTGGGCACTTGAGGCCAGTAGAATGCACAAGTCAAAGAAGATTCACAATTAGCTGTGCCAAAACTCAGGAGTGAGACCAAAACAATGGGATAATAATTGAATGTATGGGATTCGCTGCGCAGGAGGAAAAGCCACAAATACAGTGTCAAGGATGTCCCCTATGAAAGGAATCATCTGCACAGGCATGAAGTGGGACTTTGGCATGCTGATGGCAAAACTCAGCATGTAAGAGGTGGAGGTGGTCTGTGGCAAACTGTGGAGAGCCTGCTTTCAGCAGCCAGTCATTGCAGCATTGAAATACATGCATCAACGACCAGCGAAGATGAGACGCAACCATCTTTGTAAACATCCAAGGGGCAACAGTAAGTCTACAGGGTAGAACAGCAAATCAGAAATGTTTTAACAACACTGCAAGCCAATGGCAGCATGTGTGGGACAGCAGGATGGGCACATAAAAGTGCATGCCCTGCACTTTCAAGAGCACCATCCAATCTCCACTCATCAAGGGAACAAAGTACCTGGGCTTAAGTCAGCAACCTGAGTTTGTCTTTTTACAAAAAGGCATTCTAAGAGTGAAGATCTATAATTAGTCAGAGCCTTCAACATTTTTTGTGCACCAACAGAGCAGGAATAGCATTAATTGCCTTTCTCTATCTCCGGTGCTTTCTCAATGGCTCATTTGGCTAAAAGCAACTCCGCATCAGAATCTAGTGAAGTCTTAGCAAAAACAGGTGGGGTTTGTGTGGGGAGCAGGGGTAGGAGGAAGTGATGGGTAGGGTGCAACCTCTGAGCAATCTAACACCCACTGACCCGACGTAGTGGCATAAGAGGTGGGTAGGAAAAATCTAATTATTGCTCCTACGGGCCGAACAGTTGAAGCGAACTGCTGTCCCTGGTTGTGTGCACAATGCTAGCGCCATTGTGTCCTCTTCAGCCACGAAAGGGCTGTACTGGCTACTGCATAGGTTGCATGGGTAGCATCTAGCAATAGGCGAGACCCTCACAAGTATCCTCTGCACTTATGGTACCGCTGGTGGAACTGATGTGTTGAAGAAGCCAGGTCCAAGGAAAGTACTGTAGCCCACCCATCCTTTAGACACTTGAATGCAGAAACAGTCTTTTCAACAAAAAAGTGTGGTGCCATCAAAGGGCATGTCCAACTGAGATGCCAACATGTCTCCAGAACAATCCTGTGGTGCACAGCCAGGCATGGAACCAGACTACTACACTGGTACCCATTGTGCATCCACACAATCCATCATGTATAGGCCTGTTCTTAAGACTTTTTTGCTGCACCTTTCCAGTCTATATTATCTGGTCAAAGGTGTTTCAAAATTAATCAGGGACAGTCTACAGGATCTCACAGGTCATGTCCCATAGAAAATGTGTGTATTGTTACAGTAAGTAAACAACATTCAGGCACTGTAAGGCCAACCTGGCCAAATAAAATATTCTTTTTGCAAAGGTGTCAATACACTGATTCCCTGCCAGAAGGCACATTAAGGAATGCTTTTGGATTCATTTAAACTAATGAGCTCCTTGGTGTCAAATGCTGGATCAGAAAGGACAGAACGCCAGATGGGGCTAGAATAAAACGTAGGCAGCTTTCAAGGTTTCCATCTGTACCTCACTTGAAAGGCAACCAGGGCTCTGAGGTTAACAGGTTGTAAGATCTATGTCAAAAGGTTAACATTGGTTTCTACTAAGACCAGTAATAAGTGACGTACTTCAACTTCTCAGTCAACACTACAAAGAATAAGGCAGTCTCCTCACTTTGGGGGAGGGCTGGTAATGGAGGAGGAGAGACAGTAGGGGTCTAGGTCTGTCCAAGGGTACTTGTCAGTTCCACTGGCAATCTGTCGATCTAGGTAAAGGCAAGCATCCTAATAATGTGTGGGGTACAAGTTATTCGCTTCCTCAATATCATCTTTGTCAAAAGAGGCCTTCTGAAGACCCGAAATTTTGAAGTCCTATCCAAACAAGGCTTCCATCTTCCTATAGTCATGGTGTTGAGGGAAATGCTGGGGGCCCTTCAAAGGTGGATAGTCCACCTTAGTTATCTCAATATTATATAGGCCTATCCCAAGCCAAACTCTGTTCCGGATCCGAGATGGGCATTGGAAGTGGATCCAGGGCTGATGCCACTTGCAACTGAGTCAACACCAAGGTAGTCTACACGCACTAGGTCTCCGGTGCCCGAGTGCATGCATGTGCCAGCGCTGGCACCACAGGGTCAGTCTGCGCTTGAGCCAAACCAAATAGAAATCTAAGTGTAGACCCCTGTGGCTCCTTTGGACACAAAGGCACGGCAGAGAAAATGAAAATCATCACGAATAGTTGCGGCATGGCCTCCATCTGCTATGGGGTTGAATACAGCCCGAGAAACTCAGGCTATGCTTGGACCAGACTCATAACAGGCTCAGAGTCAGATGAGAGGGCTGGAGTGAGACCAACTGCCTGAATTGTACCTGGCGTGGGAAGAGCAAGGCAGACTCACCTAATTTGGACTTGTGCTTGTGGTGCAAATTGCCCCTGGTGTGGTATATAAATAAATAATACCGGATCTATTTTTGACTGGACATAGTAATAACAGATAGCTCAATAAATAAGAGTCAAGATTCGAGGTAGTAGGAGTTTGCAGGTTTAATACAGCATAAGGACAGGAACAGGACAACCTGCACAGGAATAGGATGGCAGCGCTGCCGGGGGCAGGATCGGAATCGGCGTAACATTTAATAACAGTGCACAAGTATATATACTAAAACAATTGCATTACAATACATACAATAGGCGGAGCAGTGGGTGTGGTCAATAGCAGTCGCGAAAGATAAGGGTAAAAAGAGGTGTAACAGAAGGCGTTTACATAGACATGTGATGTAAACGTAACAGAATATGTCATAAATGGGACGGAAACATGGAGGGGGCTACCTGAGGAGCCGGGACCTCTAACCTAGTGGTGCGCGCAAACTGACAATGACGTGTTACTAGGAGAAGCTGGGGGCTATGACTTCTGCGCTAGGAGCAGAGACTGAAGTCTGGAGAGTCAGGGCGACATGTACCTAAACACTATCTAGTATCTGATGTTTAGAGAACATGTTGATATAAACTAAAAGTTATCGGGGTAAAGGCTAACAGATTCTAAGACTGGTGCATGCATTATTCTACATGTAGTGCGTGTTGAAGAATATGTAATGACCATTAATACAGTATTTCTCTTACATGGAGACGTAAAGGCTAGACGATGACAAACTATTGATGCGATTCAGTAGCTTAGGAATGCAGAGAAGGAGGGCTGGACTGATAACTAGAATCATAACATACTTTTGGCAGACTCGGAGGCAGGGCCAGGCCAAGCCGGGCACTGTGAGGCAGGAAGTAAGTGAAGGGTCAGGAATACAGGTGGGGGCTGTATCGCTCCTCAGCGAGGGCTCAGGAGACAAGAGCTGAATCTGGTGTCCGGGCCCTTTTGAGGCCTAGAAACTGGGACTTTTCAATGAAATAACGTTCACACTGGGAAACGTGGCAACGTAACCTTACATAGGCCTAATACTCGTAGCTTTCACGAGAACTGGAAACTGGCATACTAGAGATGGACACAACTGTAAGTGCGTCTTTAATCAAACATGGGGAATACATATGCATATTAATCATGCACATGCAACATAAGATGGGGAACACGTAGGGACACAGAACATGGCAAAATTTACTTTTCCACATTCCCTCCTTGTCACTACGTTTCCATCAGGAAACATCAATATTCATGATACCATCTATTATTTCATACAGTATCATTTGCTCGTCTCGAATTTTCTTGGAACTGGATTTAGAACGGGACTTGGGACTAGGAATACAAGAGGTAGCACAAATGCCGCAAATCGCAGGGCCACATTGTATACAGAGGCAGCAAGTAAATATGATCGCTACTGCAATACCTAGAAAGGACAACACTTTCCATCCCCAGGCGGAAATTATATTCCAGAACCAACCGGACCATGTCCAGGTGCCTGGATTTTGGTGTAACAGATGGGCAATTTTATGGAGTCTGGTTATAGCTGAATAAACAGACGGCGCGTTATTAGGAATGAAAATGCAGCAACTAGATCCGATGACTCTACATGCCCCGCCCCTATCGGCCAGTATGACGTCAAGGACGAGACGATTCTGGAGCACGACAATTCTCATAAAGGATTGCTCTTCGGTTAAGTTACCTAGAGCAGAGGTAGTCTCAATCACTACTGCTTCAAGTGTTCTGGTTAATCTACGTATCAGTTTACTATTTACGACAGTACCTAAGTAGGGAAAGACACCTTTATTGATATCTATGTATTGTTCTAGAGCAGTTTCAGTATAATCAACAATCGGGAGGTCTCTCTTGTGTCTAGTATGTACTAGGTGGGAGTTCCTATGATAGTCAGGTGGGGCTAGAAAAACTGGTGGCAGTAGGAAGGCAATGTAACAGGTTCCCTCCCAATCGAGGGGCAAACAAACATATGCGGTCTGACCACAAACAAAATAAGAATGACGTGAAGCTTTGAAAATAGATTTCCCACTGTCACTATACTTGACAATAGTAGTACAATCACTATGTCCTACATGTACGGAACCATTCTTTCTGACACATAATTCACCTATGACTGGTAGTACTGACATAGCAGGTAAGTCTGGAGTAGTATCAGACTGAACATTCAGGACCATGAAATTCGAAGAATAATTACCCAAATTATAAACTTCATTTTCTAGATCTAACCCTGTTCTGTGGGGAAGACCTTGCTTGTCTGGAAAACATGTACTGTTCAGAAAGGACATATCATTTGAGGATGACGTTAACGTGGACCATGCTCCACATGAACCGTTATGTGAAAATGGATAAGGAAACAGTGGCAGAACTCCCTTCGGTGTCTGGAAAGGGGGGAGTCGACCACACACCCAACAATTAGTGGCATTGCTGGTCTGGTGTGAATAATGTAACATGCGGATAAAGGAATTATTTCGCATAGCAAGACGATAAGATAGTTCATGAGGAGGCAGATCACTAAACGTATGCTCTACTGTAGTATTAGAAGACTTATTTACATGAGAAAGTGGAAAATATAAATACAATGCATAACTTATGCAGGTAATCATAAGGCTGAGATATAGCAGAAAACATAAAATAATAATGCAACTTTTAGAGTTCTCACTAACTCTCTCTCTATGGGGGTCTATTTTATACATGTCAGAAACCGGTCTAACCGTTTCACCTAGGGGAGGACTTAGACAATCAAACTGGCTGACTTATTTTGCTAGACCTTAATTTTAACTTATACTCCTGCTGCGGAGTTTTCTCTAACAGGGAGGGTTTCGTATCAATGTCATTTGCGGGACAGTCCTTGAGAATAGTACTTTGGCAGTCTTTAAAATCCTGGGAAATGTTCTTGGAAACGGTCTTTAGTCCATAAAACTTCTTTACATGCGACAAATGCACCCAGCCCTTCCTGCCTTCCAGCTTGACGGCAGTACGGGTGGCCAGGAGGACTTGCTTGGGCTCCTTCCAGCGGGGCTCCAGCGGACTTGAACGATCAAAGTTCCTTACAAGAACCAGATTTCCGGGAACGATTTCATGCGGTGCCACCTCGGTATTGTCTGGAAATGCGGCGGCAACCTGTGAACGACAAGAGTGTAGGGCAGACATCAAGGAAGCTAGGTAATCTGTCAGCATATTACTTGAAACATCTGTAATACTTCGGGGTCTAGGTGTACCCCACATATTCGGGGGGCGGCCGAATACGACCTCGTACGGGGACAGACCTGATCTGGAATGTGCGACCATGCGCATATAAAACAGAGCGACTGGCAGAGCAACTAGCCAATCTACACCTTTTTCTTGACAGATTTTAGCAATACGTATGTTCAGGGTCTGATTATGTCTCTCTACTAGACCGGCTGCTTCAGGATGGCGTACACAATGGAACTTCCACTGGTACCCTAACAAAAGGGAAACGTGTTTCATCAGTTCAGATGAGAATGGCTGGCCGTTATCAGAATATACGACCCTAGGGAGTCCATAACGGGGGAAGAATTCACGAACCAACTGCTTGGCAGTGGTCGCGGCTGTGTAATCTGGGACTGGATATGCTTCCGTCCACCTGGACAAAGCGCATACAACTACAAGGACATACTTGAAACCTCGACATCGCTCCATCTGAATATAATCCATCTGGAGGACTTCAAAAGGGTGGTCAGGGGGTTGGAATCCACCTTGTTCCACCGGGACACTTTTACCTGGATTGAACTGGCAACATATCATACAGGTACGGACTTTCTGCTTGGCTGCAGCTCGTAAATGCTTGTTAAACCAAATGTTCTGAATACTGTCTAACATAGCTTTTTCTCCTAAATGTGCTGGACTATGTGCGGTATTGATACTGACTTGAACCATAGAGTCGGGGAGAAACCATGTGGCTTTTCCCTTCGTTACCCATCCCTGATCTGTCTGGACCCCTCCTTGTTCGGACCATTTCTTGATTTCATCGGGAGTAGCATGTAACTGGATATCTATGACATCTTGAGTAGGGTCCTTAACTGTCATACAGGTAGTCGGATCTGGAGTATGTGTCTGTGTCGGATTAACTGACATGTCTGGAGTCTGTGCTGTAAGCTTGGCTGTGCGATCTGCTAGATCATTACCTTGAGAAATAATGTCAGTAACTTTCGTATGTGCTTTGCATTTCATGATAGCAATAGATGTCGGTAAATGTATGGCATCTAACAGAGCTTGAATAAGGAGACCATGCTGAATCTTGGTTCCATGAGAAGTCATGAAACCTCTCTCCTGCCAGAGCACTCCAAAGTCGTGTACAACTCCAAATGCGTAGCGTGAATCTGTGTAAACATTAACTTTCAGGTTCTTGGCGTGAATGCAGGCTTGTGTCAGAGCGACTAGCTCTGCTGCTTGAGCAGACAGGGTGTCAATACGGTGTGTTTCTATAACTTCAGTGTCAGTAGTCACTGCATACGCGGCTACTAGTTCTCCTGTACTTGTTCTCATACATGAACCATCCACATAAAGTGTCGGGTCGGGATCTGGTAATGGAATATCTGTCAGATCTTGTCTTGGCTTAGTCATAGTGTTAACTGCTTCCACACAGTCGTGTGTGGCAGGATTCGAAATAACTGACGGTAACAGTGTAGCAGGATTTAGAACGTTGCAGCGTCTGATTTCTATGTGTGGCTGGAACAGTGTCAGTTCATAACCTGTTAAACGTGCAATTGTCAAGTGCTGAGTCTGTGTTCGGTTTAAAAGAACTTCCACGGAGTGTGGAACTTGTACTGTCAAGGAATGTCCTAATACTATGGAATCACTTTGTCTGATAGCCAGTGCTGTGGCTGCAACTGACTTGAGGCACGCAGGCAGAGCCTGGGCTACTGGATCTAATGTGCTCGAAAAATAAGCACAGGGCTTGTATTGTCCTGCTTGATCTTGCGTGAGAACAGATAATGCTGTACCATCACGTTCTGTGACGAAAAGTGTAAAAGGCTTACTGTAGTTTGGTGTAGCTAGAACAGGAGCTTGGCATAAAGCTTTCTTTAACTCATTGAAACTAAGTGTATGTTCAGACGTCCAAGGGAGGACAGTCGATACGGCTGCCTCCTGTGTCGTTAACTGTATCAGTGGCTTGGCTAGAAATGCATACTGAGGAATCCATTGTCTGCAATAAGAAGTAAGGCCGATAAAAGCACGTACCTCCTTCTGGGTCTTGGGCTGAGGAAGACTCGCTATTAACTGGATACGATCAGGTGTCAACTGCCTACCCCACTTGGACAGTAAGTGGCCTAAGTAGATCACTTGCTGGACACAGAATTGAAGCTTCGAAGGGGACACCTTGTGCCCCATCTCGGCAAGGAAATACAAGACTGTAATTGATGCTCGCTCGCAAGCACGTTCAGAACGGGCTGTGATCAGTAGATCATCGACATACTGGAGCAGGGCAGTGTCAGCTGGCATGTGAATGTTGTCTAGTTGTCTCTTAAGTGCTTGACTATAAATACTAGGGCTTTCTGTGAAACCTTGAGGAGCTCGTGTGAATTTATAGCTCCTTCCATTTAAACAAAAACCGAAAAGAAACTGGCTATCTGGATGAATTGGAACACTGAAAAATGCGTTCTTGAGGTCAATTACGGTAAAGAATATTGCCTCAGAATCAATGGCTGTCAATAGGGAAGAGATATCTGGGACAACTGGGTACTGGGGAATAATACATGTATTGAGTTCTCGAAGGTCAATCACTAATCGATATACTGGAGGTGCATTTGGATCAGTACGTTTCATGACTGGAATGATCGGAGAATTACATACATTGGAGTCAGTTTCTACAACTACTCCTTGAGCCATGAGCTCGTCAATAATATTAGATAAGGCTGCTACAGCCTCAGGTGGCAATCTGTACTGTCTGATTCGTGGCAGGACTATACCTGGCTTGAGAGTCACACGATGAGGTGTGATTTGCATGAAGCCAACATCAGTTGGACCTTGCGCCCATAGATGCTGCGGAACATTAGACAATCTTGGATCAAAATCTCGTAATACATAGTGACCCTTGAAGTCACGTAAAAACAAACGTATTCCCTCTGGGGAACAGCAAATAACTGCACCTAATTCTTTCAGTGTCTTAATGCCGAACAGATTTTCTGGACATGATTTCGTAAGTAATAGATCAGTAGTGCGGGACAATGGACCTACTTCTAGAGTAACTAGCTTTGAAATCTCGTTTACAATTGGCTTTCCTGAAAATCCAAGGGAAACATTTCTAGAGCCTGAGAGCGGAGCCCCTGGAACTTCGGCGTGACTTATGGCAGTCCTACTTGCCCCTGTATCAATCAGAAACTTTCTGTCTTTCCCTAGTACTTGACTATGAACATAGGGACCTTCTTGATCTACAGGAATCTCGATGAGAGGCAAGCCTACCTCCCTCTCTAGGCTGTTTCATGAGTATGCTTGATACTCTGGATACTCGGACTGAGCATACTGATACATCTGCTGTGTAACATGCTGTGTTGCAGCAATAGGCTGCGGTGCTGGAACTGTCTGTTGTGCATTCTGTGGCTGAGAAGTCTGTAAAACTTGTTCTTGTCTAGGCGGACGTGGTCTTTCTTTAGTCTTACCGGTAGCTATATTATGTTTCAGAACTGCACACTCGTTTATGAAATGACCTGGCTGTTTACAATAATTGCAGGTCCCTTTAACGGGAGCTGCAGGATGACTGACTTGATTCGGACCCCTCTTCTGACTGTCTTGTGGAACAGATTGTGCAACTAGTACTTTCATTTTCGTGTCCTTCATACGTTTTCTCTCGTGTTCTTGCTCTTCTCTGATTCTATTCTGGTGGTACTGGAGCATCTGTAACATCTGGGACGGGGTACTAGCTTGCCATGTACTTTCGACTTTCAAAACTCGATTCTTAACTTGTGGACTTGAATTCTCGACTAATTTAGTAACAAAAAGATGAGGGTATGACTCGCTACTCGTCTTCAAACCACTGTTCATAATGAAACATTTCTCAAACCTAGAATAAAAATCACTAGTGTCTTCGTCTTGTTTCTGTTTACAGGCTGAGATTGCATCCCAGTCTTCCTTTTTAGTGGCTAATAATCTGGGCAAAACTTGTATTAACAGTTCTGGTAATTCTTTACATTTCTCTCCAAGACCGGTACCAGGTACTCGTATCTTATCTTCAGCTTCTAGAACTGCCCAATCGATCTTTTTCTCTCCCACCTCCCATTCTTTTTCCTTGAGTTTCTCATATATGCCCGCAGGCAACAGGACCTTTAACATTTTAATAATATCTGGATACGTATATTTTCCCATACGGAGCATGTCCTTTAATTCTCGGTGGAACCCTGCTGGATCTTTGTCATGACAAGGAATTAATTTCTTCATCTCTAAGAGTTCCATTTTTGTAATCGGGGTGTAAACAAATACTCGTTGCATTTCACCATCTGCTGTCCTGACTGGGTGTACTTCTCGTAACGGATTCTGTCTATCTATGTAAAACGGTTTACTTTCTGGAGGTGAGACATGAACAAAATGCGGGTTCAAAAACATACTATATTTATGGCGCTGTTCTAAAATGACACTAATTAAATCGGTACCTAAACCTTTCCATCTATACTGGAGTAACTCGTTCAGGACATCATGTAACGGACCTGGATCAGAATGTTGACCCTCATATAATGTAATGAGGTGCTGAATCATATACATACCCACCAGTCGTTGCTCGGCTGGGGGCAATTTCAGAAACATTTGTGCCACTATTTCGTCTGGAAAAGTGGTAGAATCAGAAGTCCATCGGACTGCTGATCGGACTAGTTCTTGTTCATGCATAGTACTTAACTCACTATAACCGATTCGTGATTTCAAAATGTGATCGGTAGCTTGAAATACTTGTTCTAGAGAACCTTGTTCCGGTGCTGGATGATGAAAGATTTTCTTGTGTTCTAGGCGTAAATGTCGGTCTGGAAATCTAGATTTTCCTACATACGCTATTCTGGCGGTATTCTCGTCCTCTACCTCTTCTGTAGGAGAGTCATTCTCTTTCTCGCTTACTTGTGCTGTTTTACGCTGTTCGTGTAACCTTATTATTTCCTTACGAATTTTCTTGTACATACTCTCTATACTACTGATGGTTCTGTGCTTACCCTCGGCTATATTATCACTCCACCTTGTCAGGGTTCTCATTTCGGCCGGATCTTTGGTCGGATAATCTTGTTCCCTTATTAAACAATTAATCAGAAACTTTAATATCATGAGCTGGATCTCAGCTTTCCTTTGAGACATGGCTTCACCAATACTTTCTGGATCATCCCCTGTACGGATGAAACGATATATTCTGTCTAGATCTTCTTTCATATCCGGTAGGGTGTCCAAATACCCGGTCACCCGTCTTACACGTATGGAGTATATAACCGTACTATCATCGCCTGTGACTGGATCATAGCGGCATTCAGTAAGAGCTCGTCGGATGTCTGCAACGGACTTATATTTGGGCGTATGCTGTAACGCACGTTCATGTAACTCGACTAACGTTACACGTTGGTGTGGTGGCGGGGTACCAGGAGGACCTCCTCCTGCGGCCCCTAGACTAGAATCGTCGACTGATACTCTTCGTGCTGGCAGAGTGGCTGATGTGGCGGGAAGTTGTACTATGGGCTGTACCGGGGGTACCGTAGCAGGTACTGCAAAAGGTGCCCCGGTGTCTGGAGGAGCAGGAATTGCATTATTTACAGGAACTGGCGGAACAGGATTTGCATATTCCGGGACTGTGTCGTCCAAATAGGACGAAATAAAAATATCAGCTGCGGTCGGTTTGTGACGTAACTTGATCGGAACTAAGGGTGGCGGAAAATTGCTGGATGCCTCCGGGGTCGCTTTTGGCAAGCCCTCGGCAAGAAGAGGATACATACCCTTAATAAGGGCATTCCTCTGTCTGTCTGACTGTTCGGTTTTAACTCGTTCGCCTATCTCGATTAATTCCCTTTCTTGGGCTCGTTCTAAGGATTCTCTACTTAATTCTGACTTTCTGATTTCTTTTTCGGTTCTTTTATGAGATTCTTTGCGCCATAACTCGATGGCGTCTTTCTGTGACTGTCTGGCTTTCTTCTTCCATAATGCTTATTCTACTCGCATGATGCACTCGGCATCCCACGTACCTGATACGGGCCATCTATACTTTTCTTCTAACTCTTTGGTGTACTCTACCCATAAATCTAGATACAATATGGCACTTATGCCATGCTTCTGATACATAAAGTGACCTGGACTGTCCCTAGGCGGGACAGGAACTGCTTCTTCTAACAGACCTTTTCTAGTTCTTAACTGACGTAGTTTGGAAAACAAAGGCATGACTGAACTGTAATCTAGACACAATACAATACACAATGAACACAATAATTACACCACTTTCATACCACGACATTAAAATACATGAAGAACTTTTAAAATAACAGGTTTGACAAAATACTACCTGGAATACTGAAAACAGAATACATGAATTTTCTTGAGAACAGAACTGACTAGAACAGAGACTAGATGCACTGCTGAAACAGTACGAAACTTACCGGTCTCATAAAGAGACACGTCAGGACCCGCATCCACCTAAGTGGACACTTCGTGTTGGATCTGTGTACCACCAAACCCACGGACCAGAGTCAATTAGATTGACCCTGTCTAGATACTACCCCAGCAACGGTACTCACCGGGCAGCAAGAACGGAAGGCCTCGGACTGGACTGGACTGCTTCGACGCCGGACGGACACACTTCGGACTTCTGTTACGGGTGGGCCTCCGGATACCTCGGACCTTGGACTCTCGGCTTGGGCTCTGGTCGGGACTCGCCGCGTTCCTCCACCGCCTCGTCTGGATGCTGGACCGCAACCTCCGTCTCCTCCGTGGGCCTGAGGGATACTTGAAGCAGAAATATCTGCACGTGCACGGTATGGTTCCGTCACGGCTGCAGAGGGTCAGGGGGCTTGCGTGGCTTCACCGGCGCGTGGGGAAAGGGCAAGTCCCTATTCGGGCGCCATTATGTGGTATATAAATAAATAATACCGGATCTATTTTTGACTGGACATAGTAATAACAGATAGCTCAATAAATAAGAGTCAAGATTCGAGGTAGTAGGAGTTTGCAGGTTTAATACAGCATAAGGACAGGAACAGGACAACCTGCACAGGAATAGGATGGCAGCGCTGCCGGGGGCAGGATCGGAATCGGCGTAACATTTAATAACAGTGCACAAGTATATATACTAAAACAATTGCATTACAATACATACAATAGGCGGAGCAGTGGGTGTGGTCAATAGCAGTCGCGAAAGATAAGGGTGAAAAGAGGTGTAACAGAAGGCGTTTACATAGACATGTGATGTAAACGTAACAGAATATGTCATAAATGGGACGGAAACATGGAGGGGGCTACCTGAGGAGCCGGGACCTCTAACCTAGTGGTGCGCGCAAACTGACAATGACGTGTTACTAGGAGAAGCTGGGGGCTATGACTTCTGCGCTAGGAGCAGAGACTGAAGTCTGGAGAGTCAGGGCGACATGTACCTAAACACTATCTAGTATCTGATGTTTAGAGAACATGTTGATATAAACTAAAAGTTATCGGGGTAAAGGCTAACAGATTCTAAGACTGGTGCATGCATTATTCTACATGTAGTGCGTGTTGAAGAATATGTAATGACCATTAATACAGTATTTCTCTTACATGGAGACGTAAAGGCTAGACGATGACTGAAACTATTGATGCGATTCAGTAGCTTAGGAATGCAGAGAAGGAGGGCTGGACTGATAACTAGAATCATAACATACTTTTGGCAGACTCGGAGGCAGGGCCAGGCCAAGCCGGGCACTGTGAGGCAGGAAGTAAGTGAAGGGTCAGGAATACAGGTGGGGGCTGTATCGCTCCTCAGCGAGGGCTCAGGAGACAAGAGCTGAATCTGGTGTCCGGGCCCTTTTGAGGCCTAGAAACGGGGACTTTTCAATGAAATAACGTTCACACTGGGAAACGTGGCAACGTAACCTTACATAGGCCTAATACTCGTAGCTTTCACGAGAACTGGAAACTGGCATACTAGAGATGGACACAACTGTAAGTGCGTCTTTAATCAAACATGGGGAATACATATGCATATTAATCATGCACATGCAACATAAGATGGGGAACACGTAGGGACACAGAACATGGCAAAATTTACTTTTCCACATTGGACTTAGCCTTTGACTTGCCCCAAGACTGAGCTCCGGTGCGGGTCGGGACGAGGAGAGGGAACGGGCCCATGGCTTGAAGAAAGGGCAGGTTTGAGACTTGGAAAATGAACCACTTTGGTTTTGTGCACTGTGATGTGCAGTTTTGTTCCCCTCTCCTTCATGGCTTTCGGATGAATAAGAAGTCATTTGTCACACAACTGAGTCATGCCTAAACCCTACTCACAACATGCAGAGTGTAAAGAAATGGGTTATGGGTTGAGGGGTGAAAGCCCTACTCAAGCAACAACCACAATCATTGTCAGGGGGAACTACAAAAAGTAAATAAATTAACCTGTGCGAAACCCTCTGGTAGCAAGCTCAGCACAAAGCAGTTAGGCTTAACTTCGATGGAATTTGCAAAGTATTTATGCAGTGCTTCAAACAGTAATGAAGTGAAAACACAACACAGGAAAAATCCCAAACCAATTTAGCAAAATACGGTCAACTTCAATAAAAGAAATACCAGAATGAAAAAAAAAGGAGACAGTCACAAGTTCATGCGAATGTGATGGAGCACAGCTCTGACACAGGATCAAGATTAGTCCTGCAGAACAGTTATCTTCTCAAGTCCGGCGCAAAGAGTTCCATTCACACTGAATGGGACCGCAAGAAGGAGCCTTTCAGTACAAAGAGCAAGTTGAGTGTCACACAGAAGGTAATTGCTGTTGCAAGAAGATCTGGTCATCGCTAGAGCTCTGCGTTGGCGGTTCTCCCGGCAGTCATTGCTATACTGTGGAGTGCAGCTAGAGTTGTCAATCGTCTTGGACGGTCATTATCGATGCAAAGACAAGGTCTCACCAAAGCTTCACGTTTGCAGTCATTGTGAAAGTCAGAGATTCAGTGCCAGTCTGCAGTCACTTAGAGCCCAAATTTCAAGATTTTCACCTTTTCTTCCGAGAGGAGCATCAGCTGATGCCAGCCCAGGGCCCAGAACCTCGGAGGCAAATCTTGGGGATCATGACTCACTCTAGCAGAGGCTAGCAACAGAGCTCAGGTTGCAGCAAGGTCTCTGAAGCTTTTTGTGTTCATTTAGCTCATACAGTATGTCAACCAACTGACTCGTACAGTCATTCTGTGTAGCCTGGGAACTAGGCAAACAAGTTCCATATTCCTTCTTCAGAAAGCAAAGCAGTCCTTCAAGTAGCAGGGTAGTCTTCCGACAACAGGGCAGTCCTCCTTATGAATCTTCCATAGATCCTGGAGTATTCTGTTGAGGCTCTGGAGGTCCAATATTTATGCCAACCTTTGTGTGGGGGATTCCTTGACCCACCTCCAATACTGGTTCTGGAAAGTTTTTCCCGTTTCCCTGTCAAGGTTTTAAAGCGTCTGGGGTGACAAAAGGTGTCAGGGTCCTTTGTGTATGCTTTAGAAAAAGCCCTTTGAAGTGCAAACGAGGCTGGGTAAAGCTCCTCACACAGCCATTCTGTCGGAATGGTCTATCCTGTCAACCAATAAACCCCCTTTATGTCACTGTCTAGAAGTAATGCACACACCCCAACAGCAAAGCCATTCCCAGTCAAGTGGCCCAGGACACTGGGAGAAGGCACAGTTGGTCGGGGCCAGAAAATGCCAACTTTCTAACAGTATGTAAACAAAGTATCTATTTACCAAGTTTTTATTGTACTTACTCAAAATAAAAGGACCAATAATCTCATTTCCACTGCCTGACATGCAGGAGATGGCAAATGAGCTCGCAGAATAACCTGTCCTGTCTGGGAAATTCTCTTCAAGCAGCCTTCCTGTCTATTCAGGGCTTCACATGCCCAGATAAGGTCATGAAATCAGATCTCGGTCTTGAAAACAATAATTAAGCTGCATCAACAAGACCACATCATCTGCCAAGGTACAAACGCACCACATCAAACAAGGTTTTCTTGATATCAAACTAGTTTTGGGACTTCTTCCTGCCCACCAAACAACCAAGAGTATTCCCAGAATATTTCAAGAAAAGAAGAGGCATAACCAATAACAGGTGACACATATCTGCGAAGTGGCTTCAAGATCCCCTCAAAAAAGCAACTGCCACTGCTAACTGATTCAGCACGAGGAGAAACTGAGAACCAACCAAGTCCAGGTTCTGAGGAGAACCTCCTTCGATCGCAGAGAGCCTGAAACGTGTTGGCCTAGCCTCTGGGGGAAGAATAGCCACAATAAACTAACATTGTTTGGGAGATATCGACAGAATGCCTATTCCTCTAGTACAAACGTTCAGAGTTAGTAACCCCGGGTAGCTTACACCGGAAGGACATACAGTGTTAAAAACAGGAACTGAATATTCCACCAGGTGTTATTATGTCTAACTGAAGGACTGGTCATTGAAAGGTCAATCTCACTGTGT
The DNA here is from genome assembly GCF_964261635.1 of Lissotriton helveticus. NCBI lineage: Eukaryota > Metazoa > Chordata > Amphibia > Caudata > Salamandridae > Lissotriton > Lissotriton helveticus. The sequence continues at coordinate 1,092,336,689 of NC_136067.1, read as the reverse complement.
TTTTTTCAAATTTAAGGGAAAAAACGTTATTGTTTTTGACATTATATGTTCTTGTATTGTTGTATTGTCATATGTGTTTGAAGTGTACATTTGAACACTTTCCCAAAAATAGGTTTGCCCTTCAAAAAGACGTGGTAAGATGTGCAAGAAATCTTGAAGTTAATACAAAAGAAAAGTGAAACATATCACAAGGGCTAATGGAAATGAGATTATTGGTCCTTTTATTTTCAGTAGGTACAATAAAAACTTGGCAAATAGATACTTTGTTTGTTTACATAGTTTAAGGAGGCCCAAGGTTGCAGTCAAGGGCCCAAGCCCTCTCCCATATTAACTTTCTAAAAGTGACATTCTCAGAAATGAGACTTAAAATCGGACTTTACCTTTACAGAAGATTTTAAATTACAATTCATTTGAGTGCAAAAAGCATAACTCTATCTACCACCTATCAGTTAGCGCGTATTAACTGAAACAAGGTAACACAGTGTTAGCCTATGGGAGAGATAAGCCTTACAACAGACAAAAACAACTAAGATTTTTTTATTGTCAAGACATGTCAAACTTAAACACATGTCCTACTTTTTAAATGCCATGAACCCTGCTCCGTGGGCCATTTGATCCTTCTTCAGGGGTGGCATATTAGTTTTAGAAAGGAACATTTAGATCTGGCAAAAGGTTCATTTTGCCAGGTCGAAATGGCAGCTTAAACTGTGCCACAGGTTACAGTGGCAGGCCTAAGACCTGTTTTAAAAAGCTACATCAGTGGGTGGCACAAGGAGTGCTGCTGCCCACTTGTATTTTTTAATTTACAGTCCATAGGCACTTACTAGGCAATTAAATGTACCAATTAGGTGTAGGCCAATTTCACCATGTTTAACAGAGAAAGATCAAACACTTCACACTGTTTAGCAGCCCCCTTTCAGTCAAAAGCTAGGGTAGACTAATCAATACCTCGATGGGCTTCTCTGCTCAAGTGATGGAACATGGACAATGGCCCCCTTCTGCAGAGGCCCTCGTCAATCCTATGTTCTTCTGATCCTGTATGTTAAATACAAACAGGTAGCTGTGACAATGACTAAATTATGTTGCACAGAACTCAACTAGTCAAAGTAGAAAGTCTACATAAAGAACACTTGTTAAAAGACTGGTGCTACCACAGTAGTTTAAAAGACTGGTGCTACCACAGTAGACACCCTTGCTACCTGTAAGGGCAATGATGGTGTTACTTCAAAGAATAACAAGGCACTAAAACAAAAAACAATATACTGGAGTAGTCCAGCAATGTGTTTAAATAACACTGTTTGGAAGTAACACACAAACAGCAACGGAAGTAATTCCCAGTCATGAGATCCAGAACACTGGCAGAGGGCACAGTTGATTGGGAAAAAAAATGCAAACGCTCTTTATTATTAAAAGGGATTTTAAATTACAATTAATTTGAGTATCTGCTCCATAATTGAACATAGCACTCATTAACTGAAACGAGGCAACCCAGTGTTAGGGTATTAGAGACATAGGCCTCACTAACGTGAAAAATATCTTTAGGAGTTTTTTCAGTCAGGACATGTAAAAAGTATTATACACATATATCTGACTTAACCACATACATACCCTGCTCCCTGCCCTATGAGCTTTTAGGGCCTACCTTAGGGCAACCTTTAAGTATTTGAAAAGAAGTTTTAGGCCTGGTAAAAGTAAAAGGCTATTATTGTACTCATCAAACACATCCTGACACACGGCATGTGGGGTCTAAAACTTCTAAAACAAAATTGGTGAAAACAATGTACACGAAATTGTAACAGGAGGGAATGTATATCAGTTTACTAAATTACTACATATTAACTGTTTCAGACAAGGAATCCCCTGAAGAAGGGCTTTATGCTTGAAATGCATTGGGAACTAAGAATGCATGAGAAATTGTATGAAAACAATACAAGATACAAAACATATGACCATTGAAAATAACGAAAATACTTGAAAATAAAAATTCATGAAAGCAACGAATTTATGTGGATTAATTATTCAAGGAAAATTAAAAGGAGTGCGAGGTAGGGGTGATTCTTGATTGACAGGAACCACACAGGCTCTACATATTGGATGTACCCTAATAGCTCAGTAGGGTAACCTACCTACGCACCACCGACCTACAAGAAAATATACATATCACTGACTTTGAATAACATTAGAAAAGGAGTGCGGAATCACGTCCCAATTGGATTCTTGTTAAAAGTTTTTTTTTGTCAGGTCGAAATGGCAGTATAAAACTGCTCTACAGGCTGCAGTAGCAGGCCGGAGACATGTTAAATTGCTACTTTAGAGGGTGGCACAAGGAGTGCTGCAGCACACTAGTAGAGTTTAATTTACAGTCCCTGGTTACATGTAGCACTATATACTAGCGGCTTACAAATAACTTAAATGTACCAATTAGATGTAGGCCAATGTTACCATGTGCAAAAGGGAGAGCACAACCACTTTACCACTGATTAGCAGGTAAAGAGTACAGAGTCCGAAAGGTCAACAAATTAAGGTCAGCAAAGGAAGGCAAAAATTTGGGGTGAACTTGCAGAGAGGACCATGTCCAACACAAACATTGTGTGGATCCCTTGTGGACATCTGCTTTTCTAAACCTCAGTAAGGTTTGAAGCTTGTCGTTTTCAAAGGGGGATAGCTCTCTCGCACAATGTCTGTATTAAAAAAGACTTTGGTGTTGGAAAAATCTGACGAAGTATGGAGCAGAGCCTCAGATCAGAGTCGAATTGCACAGAAATAAACAGACTTCAGCTGTAGTGCACCTATATGTGGCCGCTGTAGAGGTAGGACAAAAAAAGTTTGACGAATTGACTTATTATTCATGAGTAGCCACTGGGAGGTCTTTGAAGGAGAATAATACTATTTTTGGTTGAGCTCAAAGTCATGCCATGTGAAGGAAGAATGGGGAAGGTGACATGGTCTGTCCAGTCCAAGAGTAATTCTGTGGAAAATGTTAATGTCTTATACAGATCACGGTGATACGGTCATCTTTAGTAACCACACTTGTTAAGTTTTGAAGGTCTACAAAAAATGAAATAAGGGAGACGCCCAAGATGCTGAGACGGGGATTTGGCAGCAGAGGAGTTCAAACGAGGTAGGTGTTCCCTGGTCACCCAGGGTGCAGTGCCAGAAAGACAGGTAGAATACTGCCTGTTCTCCTACAACCTTGTGTGCAGTGTATGCTTTACAGTTTGGGGCCCATGAGAATGAAAAAGTCAAAAATAAATCACTGAGGCGAGTGTGAGTCATGCCTCTAATGAGGACTGCATCTAGTCTGTGTTGTGTGATGTCAGCCAGGGTGGATGTGTGAATGTGTGTATCAACAGGAAATGTGGGTACTGAGAGTGTGAAATGTGTGTGAGCTACAGACTATTTACTTAAGGTACAGGGATTCTGGCTCTAGGCCATCCCAGGACCAAATAGGATTCACCCATGTCTTTGCCTGTACTTTGCTATGGTTTCCTGGGGTGGGAAGCCCAAAGACAATTAAGAGGGGTGAAAAGGGAATGAGGACTGGCCTCAGTGCAATGAGGCATTTTACTTCCTTCGGGATAGCTAGACGACAAGTGAATGGGGGCAGGAAACTTGGAGCCGGGTCTTGATTGGCAGACAGGTGTTGGTGCTGTGGTGAGTCAGGGTGTCTCTCTACCTGGGTGAGGGGAATTGGGAGGGGTCTAGTTAAACTACTTCAAACAGATTTTAGGAAGGATGACTGTAAAGGTCTTCTTCGTAGGAGGTGGCCTTGTTAGAGTTTAAGATGCCCCTGGTAAGTTTGTTACATATTCAACTAAACTTTGAAAGAACATTTGTCATAGCTAAGAACTGTTAACTATATACTGGATAAAGCAAATCAGACCATAGCAATGATTCTTCCATGTCAATGTACCTATACACTACACATTTAGGTGCAATACTTTCTGTTGTTGTTGTAAAGTTACAAAATGTCACTACACAGTTATTCAGCAGTTACATGCTCCAGCTTCACAGAGCTGCAGAATATGTCACTCAAGAATCAACTAAAGGGTACATTTTTGAGTGCAAGTGGAAAAAGTATTTCCTTGACTTCCGAACAAATGCACAGGAACTCTGCACAGTCTACGTAAAGTAACAGTAATAAGAATTTAGAATAAAAAAGAGGTGTCCATTTAACATAAAAAAACATGAGGACAAAAACTTCCCAGCAGACTCTTAAGAAACTTCAGAGGTCAAAATCAATATAGATGTACAGGTACAAAATGAGGGGAGAGACCTTTGCAAAAATCAATAGAAGTTTCTTTTATAGTCATGTTTTTCATAATGTTTTTTTATTGGAGATGGTCAATATTTAACTGCGTCAACCAATCAATGTGAAGGACATTAAAGTGGTTTTTACTGGCACTCTTGTTATCGTTTTTCTATTTGTAATTTAGAATGCTACTTATTTTGGTTTGAGATGCTCAATAAATTCATCATAAAAGAATCTATACTAATATAATAAAGAGAGCCCAAACCTTTGAGGCGGGTAAACTCCGGAACCACAGCGCCTATCGGAACACCCAATACAGCATTGCAAACAACAGTATCAGCAGATGGACATAGGCTATACAGCAGCCCAAAATATGCATTAGAAGGTGAAAAGAACGTTTTGTACAAAGTAGTCCGTTGTGGGCGTGTGCGTTGTGCTGTCGGCAAAAGACTGCGGGATTATACCGCTTGCGAGAAGCGTTCTGTGTGGGACTAGCGTTTTAATGCGACTGGGCGTGTCCTTCAGCATTGTTGTGGGCGTTGGACGTTGACGCGATGTTGTGCGTCTAAGTGGCGTAGGCTGGAGCGGACAAACACGTTCGGGGATGGAGTGAACACACAAGCGTCGCTGGAGCGGAAAAAAAAACGTTCGCGGCTGGAGCAGACAGTTCGCGTATTGCAGTGGCGTCGGCTACAGCGGACAAACACGGTCGTGGCTGGAGCGTGTTAAGGTACATATTGCAGTGACTTCGGCTACAGCGGACAAACACGCTCGCGGCTGGAGCGTGTTAAGGTTTTAAAATAAAAACACGTTTGCGGCTAAAGCATGTTAAGGTTTTGAAATACAGTATTATTACCTACCCGAACCATTGAAGACATTCTGCTTTCAAGCCAGGACAACGTCGGGACGGGCTGCTAGTTAGTATATAAAAAAGGATCCCAGAAACACCCAGTCTTGTGGCAAATGCATCTTATGGCATGTGTTTGTAGTTTAAGACGAAGTACATTTACCACAAAGAAAATCCAATCAATACACTGCAATCAGGGGCGGCTCCACTGCTACTGCGAGGAGTGTCGCCCCACTGCCTGCAGAGGCAAACGATAAATAAAAAGACCTTAATGCAGATCATTTTTTTTTCGTCTTGCGGCTGAGTCTTGGTGGGCTGGGCCACAGCAATGCAGCAGGGGGTACGAGTGGTGGGCCCTGCTGTCAGTGCACATGAGGGTTTGGCCGGCCGTCTCAGGCCGGCCAAACAGTCATGAGTAGTGACATCTCTCCAACCCAGCTGTATTGCTGAGTAGAGATATCAGCAGGCAAGGGCTCCATGCTCCCGATGGGGCACAAAACCAGTGCACTCTGCTCAAACCCTACGCTGCTCTTAGGTGTGTGCAGCATATGGATTGGCTAAAGGGGAAGCTGGAAGCTTCAGCCTGTGCCAAGAGGAGAAGCCCGGACAGCAGCACGACAAGCGGACCCCAGCAGGCAAGTTCTCTTTATTTGAAATATTATTTTAGGCCTCTTGCACTGCCCCCTCCCCCGCAGTTCCCCCTCCTCCACGCTGCCCACCCCACCGCCACATTTATCTTACAACAGACGCTACTGACTACAATTGCGTACAATCATTTGCAAGTTTGAAGTTTCGGTTTAAAATTAGATTCCACTGATGTATGGCTACTGTGCATGGACGGTACTCAGTATCAGTTTGGAATGTTAGGTGTTCAGAAGTCTGCCATGACTGGGTGAAAATTGCACTCCCCCTTTGAACAGGATACAGCCAAAGCAATAGCGAAAACAGGGATACTCTGCACCCCTTTTGCACAGCTGCACTACAACTGCCACAGTTTTGTAAAAATTCTTTACTGTGAGCTGGAACACAAACTAATACACTGAAGGGTTTCAAGTCAAAACATACATAATTAGCATCTTAATTTTTTAATAAACTATAATGGCAAGGCTGGTACAAGTGGTCTAACACACCACCACTTTGAAAGTTTGTGTGCACACCTAACAGACTACCTACGTGGCTTAATATTAATCCAAAACTGGAAGAGACACAATGGAAATAAAACCAACCTTATGCAAAGTGCTAAAAAACGGGCACACTTATGGGCTATGCTTCGTCCTGCCTCAAAGAAGCAGACACGTACAATTTCAGAAAGACATTTCCGTGTTTTCGACAGCAGGCTTTCCTTTCCTTCTTGCGAGCTGTAAAAAAAACCAAGGAAAAAATATGTATTTCCCATCCTGAAAAATACAAACATGTAACCTTTACATGATTAGAATCGTAGTTCCATTACCTGCCAGGTCCATTTGAATGCACTCCTGCAAGCCAGCACAAAATATCCAAAACAAGACTCTGAGCCTGCTCTGTAGCAAGGCTATCTTCAGTATTCTTGCAAAGTATGTTGATAAGTCTTTCATGGAAATCTGAAAATTGCAACATGGCACACCTCTGAACTCTAAATAAAAACAATTTTACATGATTAAAATAAGAGCCAACAAGTCGTTACTACATTCAATATTCATTAAAAATATTTTATTCAATTAGCAGACAAGTAGTACAGTTTAGAAACACACACACACATATATATACACATATATACACACACACACACACACACATATATATATATATACACACATACACACACAAACATATATGATATACATACACATTTTATTTTGGTCACGCACAGGTCATCCTCAATGACTTCACTGCAGAATGTGAATCTGCAAGCAGCTGAAATCTAAAGGCTCTTGATGTTTTAGGTCTTATCGGTACCTGGGAGAACACCTCACCGCGAATCCCATTCAACGTGCAACACAACCGATAAGGAACTAAAGTTAACTCCACAAAAGAAGAGACCCTCTTTCAATGGTACTTCTCCCTAATGGATTCCTGCTCAGGTACAAACAACAAATTAAAAAAGAAAGGAAAAAATATTTTAAAAAGTCTCAAAGCCAGCCAATATGCCAAATCTGAGGGTTTTAAAAGCATGTACTATATGAACAAGTTACTTGCCTTCGGTAACGATATGTCTGTAAGAAAAATAGGTTAGTTATAGATTCCTTACCTTAGAGTTACCCCCAGGCGTCAGACTGGATCCGTTAAGTTTTTTTGTCAGCAGTACCTCTGCGTGTCAAAAGGTGGCATCGGTCTGCTCCGCGTCTGTTGTTGGCATTGTGGTCGCCGGGATGGCATCACGGCAGCTACTTAGACGCCGCCCTCGCGCTCAGACTTCAGTTCTGTACACAACCTACCACGCCAGAAACGCAGAGCCATGTAAGACACTGACTACTGGTGCACAAAACTAGGGCCCTGAAAGGATATCATTTGCCCTAGACATCAGTTCGCAGAACGGGTTAGGATGGGTGGGGTGGTAAGGAATCTATAACTAATCTATGTTTCTTACAGATATATCGTTATTGAAGGTAAGTAACTTGTTCATCTGAAAGAAACATGTTAGTTATCAATTCCTTACCTTGGAATAGATACCCCAGCACTACCAACCCCGGATGTGGGTCTGCGAACCCAGATCACACCAGAAAGTCAGGGAGAACAGAGCAGCCAAAAAAGCTGTCTCTCCGGACTTAACTGTCAAGGCAGTAGTGTTTCGTAAATGTGTGAAACAAAGTCCATTTAGCTGCCGGACAGATGTCATTTAGAGGAACTCCCCATCCCAAAGCAGTATTGTTGCCGTCGCCCTGGTAGAATGGGCGCGCAGCCCCACTAGAGGCTCCTTCTTTACCAGAGAATAACAGGCTGAGGGCGTGGCCTGGTGCCGAAGATGGTGGACGTGTAGTTTTCAAGCTCCGTCCTTAGCCCTAAATACTTGCAATCTATCCTGCAACCCCTACCTGCAGCCCACCTGATTCCTGTGCCGGAGGGAGCGGTATCTCTCCCCTCGGACCACATCATATGAGCGTTGTGGCTGCGGCGCCTGTTGCGGCCTACGGGACGGTGAGAAGCCCCGGGCTCAAGTGCGTGGGCTACCCGACCTGCCCCCAGCTGCTATCGCGGTCCGATCGGGACCCTGGACTGGCAGCACCCCGAGACACCAGCCGAGGTAACGGAGTACGAAGAGGCGCCCTATCCTACCTGTGGCCCCGCTGCCTCCCTTTCCATTGCTTAGCCCCTGCCCGGCCGCCCTGCTGTGAGGCCCGCGGAAGGACGCGGGAGCATTCCCGGACCGGAATGCCGCCCGTCCGCAGAGCCAGCAGCACGCCTACCATCAACAGCGCTGGCGAGGACTGCGGGGCGGGCGATACAAGTCACCCAACACCGGCGCTGTGAGCCCGGCTTCCCCCGGACTTCATCGGGCACTACGGGTCGTGGGACGGCCCGACTCTGAGGCGCATTTTCACCAGCGCCATCTTGTCTCCACACCCGGGCCGGGACCGGACCCCCGGGTCTGGACTGTGACATCTTGCTTGCCCCCTGGCTTACCGGTCGGCGGGCCGGGAGTGAAGACTCGACACGGGGTGGCGCGCAGCGGGGAACAGCGCACCTCGCGGCGAGAAGCGGGCCTCGGATACCTGGGCTGCCGGCTCCGGGCCACGGTGAGGGAGCGCGACACGCGCCTTGGCGCCCTGCCACAACGCTCCAGTCCTGTCGTCTGTCGCGCTCCTGGCTGGGATTCACGACTCGACTACTGATAGCCTGGGCCCTACTGTCTCCCCCCGTACCCCCCTGCAAAACCGGGGACACGCCTGCCCGCAGGGCCCCGAGTGGAACACCAGCCCACCCAACAGCGACGCCACATACAGCAAGCCTGCACAGTCCCTGCCAATCCTGGGGTCTACGCTGCTGCCACCTTTATCCACCACAACTCGAACCCTCTGCAGCCACTATCCGGCGTTCTAAGTGGACACCTGAGTTGGCAACGGCAGACTGCTGCGACCACTACAGCGCCACCCTGCTAACGAGATCCATGGGCAGACACAGGGGCAAGACTCATGACCAGGGGGCTACGGCGGACATGCAGTCCACAGGCTCCGAGGACCCGCTGGCCTCCTCCAATGTGGACATCATTCCACCGACCGGAATGGGGTCACAGGACGCCAAGTTGGACCTTATCCTCAATGAAATACGCGCGACGCGCGAAGCCCTGGAATCGCGCATAGACCATATGGCGACTGGCCTGTCCCTATTGAGAGCTGACCATACCAAGTTGGCGGAATGGGTCGCGGAGCAGAAGATAGCGCTGAGTGACCTCGTACCACAGCAGACGGAACACTCCACGAAGTTGGAAAGCGTGGAGAAACAGCTTAAACAACTGTGGGATAGGGTGGACGATGCCGAAGGACGCGCCCTCCGCAATAACGTCCGCATCCTGGGCATTCCGGAGAGAAGCGAGGGGAGGAACCCCACCCAGTTCGTGGAGGACTGGCTATGGAAACTGGTGGGCCAAGAAGACCTCACTGCCCTGTACAGTGTAGAACGGGCACATAGGATGCCGCCGCGGCCCCCAAAACCGGGGGCACCTCCTCGTCCCCTGATCGCACGCCTCCTCCACTACAGAGATCGAGACACTGTCCTACGAGCGGCCAGGGAGAAAGCACCGATAAGCTTTGAGGATAAGAACATATCGGTCTACCCTGATTTCACGCCCACTGTACAGCGCGCCAGGTCCACCTTCATGGGTGTGAAACGCAAATTAAGAGACAGGAATATGAAATATGCACTTCTGTTCCCCGCTCGGCTAAAAATACTGCACGACAATAAATCTCACTTCTTCGACTCACCGGAAGAGGCGGAGGAATGGATGGAAGCCACTCTGACACCACCGACCTCACAGGACCCGTTTGAAGATCGCCACAGCAACGACCACAGGGACCCTCCGGACCGACGGAACACTTCCAGCCCCGGGCATCACTCTTCCCACGGAACACCAGCGAAGGCGCACCCTCCTGGTAATCAGATGGAGGGCCACTCGTCATCATCACCGCAGCTGCGACTAACAGAGGAGGCACTTGCCGCTCACGACGCGGAAGCAACCGGAGACAGACTCACCGCCACCACCGACACCCACACGGAGGTATCCGGATCAGTAGACAGCCTGCCGCTATTTCCAAAGATCACAGCACAGATGGCGGCGGAGTTCTGATCTGCTGCGCAATTGATCCCCCTCCGGGTGGTAACGTATAACTGATCCCCCCCTTTTTTTTTCATATATGGTGGGTTGCATAGGGGGCCCACACTGTCGAGGGCTATCATGCCCATGCAGGCCGTTCGGTGACAGTCGCCAGAGGCCTACCACCCCCGGTATGCACATGAACTTCACTGACTTGTGCCCACGTTGGGCACCATGGTTTGGCTCCCGAGCACGTTGGCTTGGGGACCTTCTTGTTAAGGGGTTACATGTTTGCAGGACACTCTCACCTTATAGCACAGCAGAACTAACATGGGCACCCGGGTGTTTCACTTGGCCGCACCACACAGATAGTTATGGGGCCACTTAATAATTACCAATTGTGCACCTGGAACGTGCGTGGCTTGGGATCAGTACACAAACGTCATAGAATTTTGGCTCAACTCAACCGCAGGGGGACACAGATTGCTTGCCTGCAAGAGACACATTTGAACGCTGCTGAAAACGTGAAACTGCGCAAGAAATGGAGAGAGCAGCTCTTTGCTACCTCCTATTCTGCGTTCTCCAGAGGGGCGGCGATCTGGCTCCGCGGCTCTGTCCCCTTCCAGATGTTGGGAGCAAAGAATTGATCAAGAGGGACGTTATGTATTTGTGCGGGGACTGTTGGACGGGGATGCTATTGTATTTGGGTGTGTGTACTCGCCGAACTCAAGTCAATGGGAGTTTTTGTTAACTGTGAACGGGGTACTTGCGGATTGGGCTGATCATCGCTGGTTAATTGGAGGTGATTTCAATGCTGTGCTTGATGTTACATTGGATAGGTCACATCCCCCTTTACAGGCTGCTGAGAGTAGAAAACAGGCGGACGCACTTACGAGGTGGGCGGAGGGCTGGGATCTGGCTGACGCATGGCGCAGCACACACTCACAGGAGAGGGAATATACTTTTTTCTCCCCACCTCATCAACTTCACACCAGAATCGACCATGTTTTCTGCTCCCGCTCCCTCGCGAATTCGATTGTCCAGACCCAACACATGGGGAAAACTCTATCCGATCACAGCTCCGTGGAACTCACCTGGCAGTGGGGCAGGCGGCTGGCCCCCATCCCGACTTGGAGACTGTCTCCAGATCTCCTTGAAGACTCGGTATTCCGGTCCTCCCTGTCTGACACTATAGAAACCTACTTCTCCACAAATGTGAACACAGCCAGCACCCGGCAGTTGGAATGGGATGCTTTCAAAGTTTGTCTGAGGGGGGCAGCAATGACCGCTGGTGTGGGCAGGAAACGGGAGGTAATCAGTCAACTGAAGGTGGTGGAGAGCTCGCTAGCGTCCCTAGAGAATGAAGCAGCCGGCACAAATGCACCCTTCACACCACTGCAGGAGGCTCACATTAGACACGCAGAGCTGCTGGAAGACCTGAGGCTTCTAGACTATAGAGAATACACGAATAGGCAGCACACACAGGCAGATAGGGCCGGTCCCCTTCTAGCTCGCCTCCTACGAGATTCCCCAGTTAACCACCCTATCCTGAAAATCTTAGACCAGACAGGCAGCCCAACTACCACCCAAATTGGGATTAACACGGCGTTCAAGGACTATTACACCACGCTGTACAGCCCCCCACAGCCCCTATCCGAGATTGCATTCGAGGCCTTCACGAGGGACCTAGACCTACCCCAACTCACTGACAAGCAAACCAAAGACCTGAAGCGTACCATTACAATAGCGGAAATCAGGCAGGCAATACAAGCTCTCCCGAAGGGCAAGGCCCCCGGAACAGATGGCCTCCCGGCCGACTTTTATGCAACATTCATAGACCTCCTGGCCCCACGGTTGCACACTGTTTATTTGGAAGCTCTACGGACAGCCTCCCTACCACAATCGTCCATGCAGGCATTGATCACGTCCCTCTTAAAGCCTGCCAAAGACGGGCTACAGATGGCCAACTACAGACCCCTGTCCCTTCTCAACACTGACTCCAAGATTTTGAGCAAAGTGCTGGCGTCGAGGCTCGTGCAATACGTGCCACAGCTGATCCACCCGGATCAATGTGGTTTTGTACCGGGCCGTAGCACGGCCATGAACCTCAGGCGCTTAGCCCAGCTTATGCTCGGAGACCGAGTGGACACGAGCTCCGAAGGCTGCATATCTCTGGATTTGAAGCAAGCGTTTGATTCCCTTAGGTGGGACTATATGTTTGCCACACTGTCCAAATTTGGGATACCACCCGAATTCCTCGCCTGGGTCAGATTGCTGTACACCTTCCCTACAGCTAGAGTGCGCACCTCCAACCACATATCAGCTCCCATAGCTATAGCACGGGGCACCAGGCAGGGCTGCCCACTCTCCCCCCTCCTCTTTGTCCTTGCCCTCGAACCTCTGCTCTGTAGACTTAGGTTGATGGCCCCCCGACATGGCATACAGAGGCATGGGACGGCGCATATTGTGTCCGCTTACGCGGATGATATTATATTATATCTCCGAGACTTAAGGGGCGACTTGAGCCCTATTTCCCAGGTCTTTGAGGACTTTAGGACGGCCTCACCATAAGCGAATCTAAGTCCTATGGGTTCACCTTTGCAGCCACAGGCCTGACTACCCCCCTACCCTTCGCCCCCCACGAATTCCAGATTGCGGAAACCACTTTCCGATACCTTGGGATGCACATCTACAGGGAGGCTGACATGATGATTGACGGCAACCTTGGGAGGGCCATCAGAGCACTGAAATCGCAGATCCAATTCTGGCTGACACTGCCACTCTCAATACCCGGCAGAGCGGCAATATCTAAGATGGTGATGCTCCCCCGTCTCATCTACCACTTCACCAATTTACCGTTCCTGATCCCAGCAGCGACATTTAGGACCCTTGACACTCTACTCACCGAACTTGTATGGGGACACGGCCGCAGACGTATAGGTCTATCCAAACTGCAGCTCCCCTCTGACTCCGGTGGTCTGGGCCTGCCGGACTTTAGAGCTTATAACTATGCGTGTCAGATACAATGGCTGGCCTTCTGGGTGGCGGGTCGCAATCTTCAGGAGATCAATATGTCGGAGGACGAACATGAAAAGGGGAGAATACACACATTACTTCTACCCAGCTCGGATATACCGAGAGATGCCCCGCCACTCCTCAGGCTGGCGATCACTTACTGGCGAAAGGCATTAAAGTACACGTCCCCCAAGTCATCTTATGCCCCCACGATCCCGCTCTTGGGCATCCCGTTGGGCTCGGGAACACTCACGGCGAGATCGCTAGCGCCCTGGCAAGACGCAGGAGTATCGCATGTGGGTGACCTGTTTGCGGAGGGACACCTGTTGTCCTTTGAAGACTTTAGAGCCGCACAGGGCGTTCCTAGAGGTTCATTCCTTTTGCACGCTGGCCTCCGCCGTTATATAACACACAAGTGGTCACCTGAGGGCAAGGAGCCTGTTACAAACCCTCTAATCACGATGCACTACCTCATGGGCACGGGCGACCACCTGACCAAATGGCTCACTGCTAGCATCAAGATGGGGAGGGCACTCACACTGTCGCCACTCCGGGCGACATGGGAAGGAGATATTGGTAGGCCCCTGAGAGACAAAGAGTGGGAGCGTATACTTCAGTTTCCCAAAAAGGTAGCTAGGAACCCCAAGTTCAAGTTCATTCAATTGATGTTGCTGCATAGAGCCTACCTGACCCCGCACCGCATACATGTGATGTTCCCTGACGCGAAAAGCAACTGCCCCCGATGTGACACTGACGACGCATCACTGATACACATGCTGTGGCAATGCCCCAAGTTGGGGTATTACTGGACCACGGTCCATGAATCGCTTGAGAGAGCGGGTGCTCTGTCCCGATCACCTACACTAGAACACACACTGCTGGGGCTGGGACCCTCAACACGCACCATTACCGTGGCGACACGTTTTTCAGACCTGGCCCTGTTGCTGGCGAAACGTGCCATCACGATGAGGTGGAAGTCACCCAAACCACCCAACCCCGAACTGTGGAAAGCGGAGGTGGTACGGTGGGGTAAGGCGGAGGGCGAGGCACTGCAGCGAGAGGAACGCAGAGGTCTGCGGAAAACGCTGATCTCGCTGGAATGGTTTACCACGTTGGGAACGTTTGAAACGGGGGATGACGGGGATAGCGGGGATACATGTGGCTCGCCGCTTGTAGAATAAATGTGTCCTGAACCAGTCTTTCATGCACCGTCACTGACTGTGGTGCACTACGATGGGGTACAGGGAAACCCAAACCATCGGCCATTTTACCTCATCCTACCTGTGTGTATAGATGAAGCTACATGTTACAGTGCCATGGGTGACCCAGTTTGACAATACTTCAGTCATATGCACGTTGAGAGAGTGTCGGGAGGGTTGCTTGAGGGTGGAGGGAGGGATTGGACCGACCGGGGTTTGTTTGTTTGTTTAATTGATATGGTTGCGGCCATCAACAAAATGAAAAATCAAGATAACTATGTAATCATATGTTCTGAGCAGGCGCATGCATATACCACCCTGATTACTACTAACCTCGAAGATGTATGTAACTGCTTTACTTACTGTGCTAATAAACAGATTTTCAAACACCAGAGAATAACAGGCTTTGAAACACAAAACGACCCATCGGGAGATAGTCCGCTTGTGTAAGGCCCGACTTTTCTTGGCGCCCACGTAGCGAACAAATAAAGCTTGTCATCCACCCGGAATTGTTTGGTGTGCACCAGATAAAAGGAAAGCGCCCGTTTTGGGTCCAGACAGTGAAGCCTCTCTTCCACTTTCGAAGGATAAGGAGACGGAAAGAATGGGGGCAAAGTGATGGTCTGCCCGATGTGAAAGACAGTGACAACCTTGGGAAGGAAGGATGGACGAGTCCTGAGAACCACCTACAGACAGGAAAGGAGGCTTAGAGGAAAGGGCCTGGAGATGAGATGGCTACCAGGAACACAGTTTTAATCGTCAGAAGCCTCCAAGGACAGTTGTGAAGCGGCTCAAAGGGCGCGCACATTAAATAGGTTAAGACTAGATTCAAGTCCCCCTGAGGCATAACGAAGGGAATAGGAAGAAAGAGATGAGTTATGCCTTTCAAGAAACGATAAACAACCGGGGACTTGAAAAGAGAAAGCTGATCTGGAAGCCAAAGGAAGGCAGATATGGCCAAGAGATAGCCTTTGAAAGTGCCCAGAGCAGAGCCCTGCTGGGCTAAAGAAAGGAGAAACAAGAGAACCTCAGAAAGAGGGGCAGAAAGGGGATCCACAGCCTTTGCTGTGCACCATGCTTCAAACTTGTTCCACCGCCAGGTGTATACCGTCTTAGTGGAGGGGGCGCCTGGCTGCCAAGATTACATCACAAACTTCAAGAGGCAGGTCAAAAGACGTCAACTGCCGCAGCTCAATCTCCACGCAAGGAGGTGGAGGTGAGACAGGTTCAGTTAGAGGACCGTACCCTGTTGCTGCGACAGAAGATCCTCCCGAAGAGGCAGACGGGTTGGAGGATCGATGGCCATGTTGAGCAGCTCAGGATATAGGACTCTTCGTGCCCAGTCCGGAGCCACAAGGATCACTTGGGCTCAGTCGCACCTTTTCTTCTTCAACACTCTGGGCAGAAGTGGAATAGGTGTAAAGGCATTCAAAAGACCGCAACGTCACTCGCGTCGAAAAGCTTCGCCTAGCGAGTGCGTCTTGGAAATTCCAAAGCGCAGAACTGCTGACACTGTGTATTCTCTTTGGTGGAGAATAGATCTAACCAAGGCTCTCCCCACTGTCCAAAGAGACCTTGCACCACCTCAGAGTGAAGACGCCATTCATGATCCATCATGCACCTGCAGCTGAGTTTGCTGCCCTGGCGTTCAGGGAACCTGCCAGGTGTTGAACCACCAGGGATATGCTCCAAACTTCCAGCCATGTCCAGAGGCGGAGGGCCTCCTGACATAGGGTACACAACCCCACCCCGCCCTGTTTGGTGCAGTACCACATGGTGGTGGTGCTGTCCATGAACACCTGCACTACTCTTCCCCTGACAGAGGGAAGAAATGCCTATAGTGCAAGACGGATCTTCCAGAGCTCCAGAAGGTTGATATAGAGCCCGGACTCTGCTGGAGACCAGAGGCCTCTGATCTCCGCCTCTCCCATGAGGCCGCCCCATGCCAGAAGGGATGTGTCTGTCACCACTGTGTCCTCTGGTTGGGGGAAGGGAGAGGGATCTGCCTCTGACCCAATCCTGGTTTGTTAGCCACCAATGCAATTGACGTGCAGTGCCCTCCGTGATCTGAACGCAATCGGACAGATTCCACGGATGCTGTGCCCACTGGAATTTCAGGTCCCACTGCAGAGTCAGCATATGCCACCTGGCATGATCTACCAGCAGAATGCAGGAGGCCATGAGGCCCAGGGTCATTCTGACCGAAACACGGGATAAAGGCTGAAAGATCAGAATCATAGCCCGAATATCCCGGACTCGCTGTTTGGGAGAATAAACCCGAAACCGTGTTGTGTTCAGAACCGCTGCGATGAAGAGGAGCTTCTGAGAGGGAATCAGGTTTGACTTTGGCACATTCATGGAGAACCCCAGCAAATGCAGGAGGTCGGCCAGAGTCTTGAGGTGGGAGGTCTACAACCAGTCGTCGAGATGGGGAAGACTGAAACCCCCGATCTGCGCAGGTGAGGTGCGACCACCGCCATCACTTTCATGAACACCCGAGGGGCACTGGTAAGATCAAAGGGGAGCACGATAAACCAAGTGCTCGTGCCTAACTTGAACGCAGGTAATGCCAGGGTGCCCACAGGACGGGGATGTGAAAATAAGCGTCCTGCAAGTCCAACACTACCATCCAGTCTCCAGGGTCGAGGGCAGACGAGACCTGAGCGAGCGTCAACATCTTGAACTTCTTCTGGAGGAAACGGTTGACGTTTCTGAGATCCAATATATGACACAGGCCCTTTCCTTCTGGGGTACCAGAAAGTAGTGGGAGTAACATCCACAACCTACTTCTGGGACAAGAACGTGCTCAATGGCTCCCTTGGCCCAAGAGAGCCGTAACTTCCTGTTGGAGAAGGCCCAGATGATCCTCTGACATACTGTGGACTTGAAGCGGCATGGCTGGAGGGGTGGCCTCGAACTATCAGCAAAACCCACCTGTCTGGCATGATGGTGCGCCAGTGGGGGAGTTGATGGCAGATCCAGCTGCCCACTGGCGTTTGAGTGGCCTGAAATGTTGGACTTGGAAGGTTTGGAGGCTGCTGCAGAGGGGGGTTGGTGGACTGCCCACCCGCTGGCCCACTGAACCACAGGGTTGGTTCCCACGTCCCCGGCCGCGTGAAGATTGGGAAACTTGCTGCGGCCTATGGCTCTGTGCGGGACGTAGTGGGACACCCCTACCATAGCCACAAAAGGGTCGAAAAGCAGACTGCGCAGGGCGGCTGGAGAGGCCCAAGGACTTGGCCGTAGCCCGTGAGTCCTTGAAACGCTCTAGAGCGTTGTCCACTTTGTCTACAAAAAGGCAACGGCCATCAAAAGGCATGTCCATGAGGGTATTCTGGACATCCCCCGAAAAGCCAGTCGATCTCATCCAGGGGAGATGAAGGGCTACTGACATGGAAATCGTCCTGCCTAGAGTGTCGGCGGTATCCAGCCCACAACGGATGGTAAACTTTGCTGCATCTCTCCCGGCGGCAACAGCCTGGGAGAGCATTGTCTGGGCCTTCCCCGGACACTAAGGCAGCACCTGCGAAACCGTGTCCCACACAGAGTGGGAATAAAGGCCCAATAGACATGTAGTGTTTACCGACCGCAGTCCCAAGCTGGCGGAAGAGAAAATCTTCTTCCCAAGGTGATCCAGCTTCTTGGATTCCCTCTCCGGTGGATTGTAAAGGAATGCGCTCTTGGAAGTGGAGGCTTGGACCACCGAGCTCTCCGGGGTGGGGTGTCGGGAGAGGAAAGTGGGGACGCCCGGAGCCGGACAGTGGCATCGGTCAATCATCCTATCCACTAGAGCCCTCGTGTTGGGCCTGGACCAGGTGCCCAAGAGGACGTCGGTAAGGGCCTCCTTAAACGGCAGCAGGAGCTCCGAAGAGCTTGCAGCTGCTTGAAGCACCTCTGTCAGGAGGTTAGTCCTGACCGCCACCGTAGGAAGCTCTAGGTTGAGATTCTTCGCCACCCTACGCAACACCACTGCGTATGACGCTCAATCCTCCGTAGCCACGGTAGGAGGAGAAAACATGCCAAGGTCAGGGGAGGTGTCCAGACCACTGGCATCCCCCAGTTCCTCTCTCCAGTACTGTTCAGAGTCTAGAAGATCAGTCAAAGGGTCGCCTGACCCCTCCCAGTCCTCCTCCTCATCCTCTGGTTGCCAATCTGGCTGAATAGAGACCCCAGGAGTGAACAGGGGTACAAAAACCCCTCTCGGCGCCGGGTCCGTCATTGGTCAACGCCGGTCCGGCTCCATGTCCACATCGGGATGGAGGCCGGGGTCGAAGCTGGCCGGGGACACGACCGGCGTCGGTTGCGGTAGCTCTGCCAGGTGGAAGCAGCACTGGTGGAGGTGTAATATGGTCAACCATCTCCGTTCCGGATCCAGGCATGGACCGCCCGCATCCCTCGCTGCGCCAGCTGCCCGACAGGGATTAGTTAAAGACAGACGATGCTTCTTCGACTTCTTCTTGTGATTCGACTTAGCCAACCCAGAGTGCGAAGACTTCGAAGACTTGGAAGAGTGATGATGGCTCCACGATCGGTCCCTCGACCTCCCTCACTACCTCAAACGGTAAAGAGGTCGACTTGGAGTTGTGGTCGCGCTCCAGGCAAGAGACACACGCGGTGCGGATCCGTAACCGATATCAGTTGGCTAACGGCATGCCTTGAAGACGGGCATCACTACGCGCACCAGGAGTCGTAGACTAAAAAAAGACGTCGACAAGTGTCGCTCAAAACGTCAGCGCGCGAGGGCGGCGGCAAAGTAGCTGCAGTGACGTCATCCCGGCGACCACGACGCCAACGACGGACGCAGAGCCGACCAACGCCACCTTTCGAAGCACAGAGGTACTGCTGACGGAAAAACTTTCCGGATCGAGTCTGACACCTGGGGTTAATTCAAAGGTAAGGAACCTATACTGAACATGTTTCTTTCAGATCTGTTGTGTCTAATGCCTGGAAGATGCGCAGTAACCGGTCGGAAACTAGGTTTGCATAAATTGTTGGATTTTGGATGCAGTCCAGGCTCTTTGCAGGGCAAATGTTTCAGGTTGAAGACACCTCTTGCTGTGTCAGAACTTCAACAGGCTTGCTTACTTTATCAAAGTGTGTGTTCATCTTGTCTACTTTAGGCCAAGCAACACTTTCAAACTGTTTCTTTGGGGGAGGATAAAGGAGGATGAATTGTAATACTGCAACATCTAATGTTCTTTTGAATAGTTAATACATAAACGAAATCCGCAGTCAATCCACAGCAGAATTCATTTGTTCTAATGAAATATGAACTATTTCCTAATATGTGCAACAAGGAGGAATGAAAAAGGCAGGTCCTGCAAATTGTTAGCAGGCAAGACAGGGCTTCAAAGGGTTAAAAAAGCAGTGTGCATTATATTTGTGTTATTGATAGAATGTTGTACAATACTTTCTTCTTGGAGATCCTGATCTGTATTGAAATTAAATTACAAGGGAGAAAAAAGAGTTGTCAAGTCAAGTCAAAGATGCTTTATTCGGTTTGTAAATAACACAACCATATAGCAACAGACATAAAAAAGAATTTTTACACATATTAGAACAGCTAAAGAAAAAGGAAGTGACAAATAATGGGATTGCACATAGAATAAAAACATTTGGCAATATTTGTAATACAGAATCATAAGGTCATCTATAAAGATACACTTGGCTATGATATCAATAATTATACGACATCGAAAATGTGCAAATATGCAGTTAAGGTGCTAAGTATCATACAGATAAATAATTTCTATAGGAAATTCTACAACATCCTTCCTAAAGTGCAATATGCATATACCAACATCTAATCAGGCTATTCACAAGGAATAACTATGACAAAAGTGCAAGTGCTGGATCATTCCAATAGTGAATATTATATCTTAGCAGCAGGTACTCAAACATATGTGTGCAAATTAGCAAGATAATACGTGATGTCAGCACATCCTATTATAAAGTGCATGGTACATTTTAGCAGCTTACAGAGTTCATACAGTAATTGATTTTCTAGCAAAAATACATTTTAAAATATAACTTGCCACATAAAAACATACATCCGGGGACTCAAGATTAAACACTAATTTCATTGCTGTTTGTAGATGATGTGTATCATATTTTAAAAAGATGGGTTTCAAATATTATTTCCTAAAGGAAGTATAAAAAGTACAAAATAGCATAAAGTGACATACGCTCTGTTTAGATTTGCCATCACATGGGCACAGGCACGTTCCAGGTAGTTTAGGCACAGGAAAGGCCACAAGGTGATGTACAATTCCTAGACGGAGACGACTTAACACAAATCGGTGTGAAGGAATACTAACTATTGCAAGATAAAATTTGGAACCTTCGTTAGTATTATATTGTTCATAGAGATTGAATGTACTTTGTTTCTTATATTTTTCCATTCTAGTCTCTGCTGAATATTTCAAAAAGGACATCTTCAACTCCCGTTTTGATAGGGTAAAATCCATGTTAGAATCTTTAAAAATATCCAGACCGTACAGTGTTTTATACCACTGATATATGTGGTACAGCCAGGGAATTTTTGATCGGTGGTCAAGATTAATACAATCAGTTATTACATCCTGTGTAAACTTTGTCTCCTCCTTAGCCCATGTTGAGCGCCATAAGGACAGGGGACGGAGCGCAATTAGGTCTTTAACATAATACAGGTCTAATTCCTTATGTAATAACTCCGTTGAGGCCGTAGCTGGGGCACTGATTAGTCTTTTTAAAAACGCATTTTCCTTCCCTTGAACAGTTTTGGCATTCTGTTCATCATACCCCCAAACTCCAGCCCCATATATGGCTGACGAAATGCATCTGGCGTTAAAAAGGGTCAACATATCCGGAATTCTGCGTTCCCCTAGTTTCGCAGCAAATCTAAAAATACAGTTGGTATTCCTGGCCATTTTAAAAAGAACACTTTTTTGTTCGTTAATCCATTTCCCGTCTCCTGAGAAGGTAATACCTAGATAACAGAAACTGTTAACACTTTCTAATTTCCCCCCTTCTAAGAAGAAAGGCTTACGTTTTCTTTGTTTCTTACCACACACCATGGTAACGGTCTTCCCTTTATTAATTTTCAATCTCCTGTTTTCTATAAATACGTGGAATTGGTTAATTAAGTGTTGCAGTCCATTATGAGTCCTGGAAAGGAGGACTGCGTCATCCGCGTATAAAAGGATTGGGATGGGGTTACCTTTTATAGTTGGTGCATCTACATTGGTCATTCTTAAAGTTGTGTCAACATAGTTAATAAATAAAGAAAATAATAAGGGGGCGAGTACGCATCCTTGACGGATGCCCCTCTTGACATCAAAGAAAGGGGTGCATTCACCGTCTGTTCCAAACCTTACTTTGCTTGTTAGATTATTGTAATGTGGGCCAGAGCAATGCGTGTTCCACCAGGTCGAACGCGGAACTCAAGTCGGCAAAGCATAGGTAAAGATTACCAGGTTTAGCTTTGGTATACTTGCCGACTATGAGTTCCAGGTTCACGCACTGCTCCATTGTTCCTATTCCCCTACGAAATCCGTACTGCACAGGAGACAAGATATTATTCTCCTCGGTCCAGGCTTCCAGTCTCGCTAATAGAACTCGACTAAGGATTTTGACTGTCTAGTCTAGAAGCGAGATTGGCCGGTAATTCCTTGCTTCTGATCTGGAACCTTTTTTATAAAGGGGTATAATGATTGATTGGCCCCATGTCACTGGTAAATTACCTTCCACTGCTGCATTAAAATAGCGAGTCAGGATTGGGGCCCATAATGATATCTCATGTTTATAAAAATCCATGGGTACCCCATCGGGCCCTGGTGCTTTACCCCCCTTACGGTTTTTAATTGCATCTGTCACTTCATTTAATGTTAAAAACAGCTGCATTTTCTTCCATTTAAAACATGTAATAGACCCATCTGGATTAAAATCGGATTTAAAAATCTCAGAAAAGTGTGCAATCCATGCAAGACAACTAACGTGGGAACTGACCTCTGGAATATTTTCGTTCTTTAGAAATGGGCCATTTATAGTATCCCAGAACAATTTATGGTTTTTGGTTACAACAGCCATATCAAGCTTGTTCCACGCTTCATTCCGTAACTCCCTTTTCCTAGTTGACAAGGCCATTTTATAATTATTACGTTCTTCTCTAACTATATCTTTATCTCTGGGTTTAACATCAAGTACACTTTTCAATCTTTTTAAAGTCATAGCACAATGTTTGTCAAACCAAACAGTTTTTTCCCTTTTAGTCCCTCTATTTCTTCTTAACAAGGTATTTTCAACTGTACATGTAATTTTCATAAAATTTGAGAGAACGGCTGTTCCTGTCACAATCGGTGCAAGACAATAATCAACTTCTCTAGTACATTTACATAAAACATCCTTCATTAATTTGTCAGGGTCAATTTTAGCCCATTTAATTCTCGTGCCATTTGGTCTCACAGCGGAAATCCCATGAACAGATCTACCATGCACAACAGTTTTTGGGCCCCAGCCCATTAACTCCACTGAAATACTGTTGTGATCACTCACAGGCTGCACTGTTACCCAGACATTAGAAAAAATCGAACCACTAGACAATAAAATATGGTCGATATTAGAATGGGCATCTCTCCCCCTGAATGTTGGGCACATTTCATTGTTTTTGTCTTTTATACATTCAAGTAATTCCAAATTGAATTTGGCTATTGAGTTGTTCAGTGCGCTGCCATAATTACTGTGCGGGAAATGATTAATGTAAACACTATCGCCCCCTGCATAATCTTCGTGGTGTCCGCAAAATCCCTTCCGGGCATGTCTACAGGCTTGAATGTTAAAATCGCCTGTCCACAGTATTACAAAGTTATTCTTAGTAAGAGTAATTGCAGCTTCGATAGCACAATCCACCTCAGGGACAATCTTATCTCTTTTAGTGCCCACAATATTGTTATAAAAATTTACAATAATTAAGTCCCTGCCATGATTATGTATTAGTCGCAATACTGATGCATGCTGGCAAACTACAGTATGCCCCCCAACAATAAATTCCGTTAGTTTGGTTGAGACCAAAGTCAGTAGGCCACCCTTAGCTCTACCAGCATTGGATGCTACTGCTGCCACACTATGGGAGGCATAGCCTTCAACCTCTATTGGTTCTGTATGCCATGTTTCTTGTAGACAAATAATGTCATAGCCACATGTAATGAAGTTATCCCAGAACGGGGTAACTAATTTGGAAACAATTCCCGCTATATTCCAGGTGACAATTAAAAGGGAATCAGTGTAACTCGTACCTACGCGTTCTGGATTGTTAGACAAAAGTGATACATCTTGCCTTATAAACAAACTATCATTATCGTTAATAATTGCTGCAATTATATTGTCTTTAATAACATTATCTGTAATATTTCCTATGCATAGCACATTTTCTGACAGTAATAGATGTGGCTCAGTTATGGTTTGTAAACAAATTTCGTTACCCGTCTCCTTTTCTAATGTTACTATAACATCCATTTCAGTGCTACCAGAGTGTTGGGTCAAAGATAAATTAGCCAGTCAATCGTTCTCCTCAAGTGAGTTCAACAACTGAAATCTATTAGAAGTTGGGACCAGAAAGTTGTCATATAGATTGGGGAATAAAGGAGGACAGGTGGGTACAACATTAGGATACTTTATAGTAGCCACTCTTGGATGTTGGAAGTTATTTGTAATAGTTTGTCTTCCTGCCAGGTTCCTATAGAAATAGTCTAATGGGAACAGCGTGATGTTAAATTCGTGGCTTGATGGCATAGGTGCGTGTAAGATCGAATCTCTAGCCCATTCTGTAGTCCTAAAATGTATGATTATACAATCCCCATCTATCTCCTTTTTATTTGGGCCCACCCAACCTACCCTCTGTGTGGTTATGATCTCATCAGCACCTCGTGTTGGGAAACCGCAATTTTTCACTAACCAATATAAGGTTTTATTTTTTAGGGTTTCTTGATTTTCAAATTGGTTGGGCAACAGCTTCGGGACATTCGCAAGTATTGCTACAAATGGTCTACAGTCAGGTGGCAAGTTAATAGTAGCTGGAATAACATTATTAATATGACGCCTCGGTGCAGGTATGCTCTGTTTATTGTGTATCGGATCATTGATGTTTCTTTGACCCCTAACTGCATTTTGCCCACTCGTTGTCTTTGTCATTGTCTTAGGGGTGGTAAATGTTGACCTCTGACTACCACGTATAGAAGAAAGCACCGGATTTGCAGCCGCAATGGGCTCTTTTGGGATATAATTTACTGAGTTTAATTTGTTTGTGCTCGGATTCCCTGTTTCTACGTTAGTTATATGTGGACCGGCCTGCGTGCCCAATTGTTCTAGGATGTCCAGATTAGCTATGCCCAGTTTTTCCAGATTCTCTATTTTTTTACTTAGAGTTTCTAGAGTTGCCATCACAGGTGCAATATAGGTTTTTATCGCTTCCTCGAAGCATGCTGTGAGTACCTTAACATTTGTTGGAGGTGGAGTTTCCAACTGTATATCCCCCTCTCTTTTATTGGTTTCTGAAGTTTGTTGAACCCTCTTTTTTCTTCTTACATATATTCTTGGCTGTTTATTGATTATTATTCTCTTACGACCTTGGGTAATCTTCCTTTTGGGGGGTATAGAGTCACAGTCGGTTTCAGAATTTGATAAACTGATATCACTGATTTGTACAGTTGGAATGACAGTGTTAGTATCATAGCCTTCCAAGTCTGTAACGTTTATCGGCATGTCACTATAGGTTTGGGGCTGTGGCAATATGCTAACTGATAAGTCAGGTGTTATTGACAGTCTACATTCCCTAGTGCACGTAACGGTAGGTATTAAAGGTTGAAGTGCATCTGGTTGACTTAAATCGTACCTTGGCAAACCTGCAAATGATTCCAACAAAAGTGAATCATGGGACATAGTTGTTTCATTTGTAACGCTAACATGTGTATTAACAACTGTTGGTGTTTGACTTATTAGACACATACTCGCCGGTAAAGAAAGTCTTCTTTCCGTATTTTCGATAGCGTTAACAACTACTGCAATAGTTTGTTGCAACATCCTATCTATTGCAGTTAAAGTGGGTAGGGGAGTTGGCACCAAAGTTTGTTTCCTTGTAGTTGAGCGTGTATGCATCGGTGTTTTTCTGTCCATCACTCTGCTTTTGCTTTTACTTTTGGCTTCCATCAAGACAACTACAAAATGTTATATATTAACAGCCGTGTAGTACAGTGATTACCTTTAAAACGCTGGAGGATAGAATAACAAATGTCAGGGGGGTAGCCCGGTCCGGTCTTCTGCGGTCTCTGAGGGCCTCAGAGGGCCCGCCCTTTGCCCGGGCTTAGCCCGGCGCGTCCCGCGCGCGTCCTCGCGGGACGAGGGAGGATTTCTCCCCTTATGCGCCTCCTGGCGCTACGCGGTGACGCTGGGGGAGGCGCTCTCACCTCGGGGCTGCTGGGGGTTGTAGTTGGGGAAGCTCCCGACCGGCGGAGCCAAGCCCTGCCAGCCGGAAGTGCTGGTCTCAGAAGCGCTGGTCACAGAAGCGCTGCAGCGGAGCTAAGCCCGGCCGCCCCTTCCAACCCCGCTGACACTCTCCACGCCACAGACGGATGGAGCCTCGGTGACCTGGAGGTAGGCTCACAAACAGGAACTGCCACAAAGTCCTCGGCAGGATTTCTCCCCTTATGCGCCTCCTGACGCTACGCGGTGACGCTGGGGGAGGAGCTCTCGCCTCGGGGCTGCTGGGGGTTGTAGTTGGGGAAGCTCCCAACCGGCGGAGCCAAGCCCGGCCAGCCGGAAGTGCTGGTCTCAGAAGCGCTGGTCACAGAAGCGCTGCAGCGGAGCTAAGCCCGGCCGCCCCTTCCAACCCCGCTGACACTCTCCACGCCACAGACGGATGGAGCCTCGGTGACCTGGAGGTAGGCTCACAAACAGGAACTGCCACAAAGTCCTCGGCAGGATTTCTCCCCTTATGCGCCTCCTGGCGCTACGCGGTGACGCTGGGGGAGGCGCTCTCACCTCGGGGCTGCTGGGGGTTGTAGTTGGGGAAGCTCCCGACCGGCGAAGCCAAGCCCGGCCAGCCGGAAGTGCTGGTCTCAGAAGCGCTGGTCACAGAAGCGCTGCAGCGGAGCTAAGCCCGGCCGCCCCTTCCAACCCCGCTGACACTCTCCACGCCACAGACGGATGGAGCCTCGGTGACCTGGAGGTAGGCTCACAAACAGGAACTGCCACAAAGTACTCGGCAGGATTTCTCCCCTTATGCGCCTCCTGGCGCTACGCGGTGACGCTGGGGGAGGCGCTCTCACCTCGGGGTTGCTGGGGGTTGTAGTTGGGAAAGCTCCCGACCGGCGGAGCCAAGCCCGGCCAGCCGGAAGTGCTGGTCTCAGAAGCGCTGGTCACAGAAGCGCTGCAGCGGAGCTAAGCCCGGCCGCCCCTTCCAACCCCGCTGACACTCTCCACGCCACAGACGGATGGAGCCTCGGTGACCTGGAGGTAGGCTCACAAACAGGAACTGCCACAAAGTACTCGGCAGGATTTCTCCCCTTATGCGCCTCCTGGCGCTACGCGGTGACGCTGGGGGAGGCGCTCTCACCTCGGGGCTGCTGGGGGTTGTAGTTGGGGAAGCTCCCGACCAGCGGAGCCAAGCCCGGCCAGCCGGAAGTGCTGGTCTCAGAAGCGCTGGTCACAGAAGCGCTGCAGCGGAGCTAAGCCCGGCCGCCTCTTCCAACCCCGCTGACACTCTCCACGCCACAGACGGATGGAGCCTCGGTGACCTGGAGGTAGGCTCACAAACAGGAACTGCCACCTGTCATTTATGAGCGGTCATGGCACTTTATTCATTTTCATGAGTTTGCAACGCCAAATGTAATTATGCTACTGCCTGCATCTGGGCCTTCCTCTGTTGCAAGAGATTAGAAACTTCTTTGAAATGATTGCGAGTGGAAGACAGAATGGTGGCGACTGGGCACATGTATCTACAAAGTTTTTGGAAGCCAGTCATTAATTTATAAGGGGATATGCAACCTTTCTTTGTCAATTTCCCCTACTTCTTTCTGCACCTTCTCTTTCAGAATATGCCTGGTATTCTTTTAAAGCATCATATAATCTGGATGTATCTATACATGTTTTATTGTTTTATTGTTTTATGAGATACAGCCCCAGAAGAAAATCACTTAAATCCACATTATTCCTATTCTTAGGTAGGTATTCTTTCAAAGTATTAAAACTAGAATTAGACCGCAACCCATGAGTCAACTGTCCAACACTATAGATTGTAACAGTCATGGGAGAACATATGTTATATCTGGGATATGGTCTGTTTACTAATGGACTTGCAGCTTTAAACAGAAAACTGTGCATACACACATCAGTATCTATTGGCCACAAGTTCTTTTAAACTGAACCAAACACTATTAAGTTGTATGTCTGAGACTTGGGGGAGGCTCCTGATACAACAATAAGGTGCGGAGCTGAGTGTCCCACTGATCAGGGGACCAGCCTCATTTGCACATGGGTTTGGCCAAATGATAGGACTGATCATTGAGTCTAATTTGATGGAAACCCTTTACAATCTGTTGTGGATTAATCAGCCATTTTACGAATAATCGATGATGTACCGGTCTCCTCTATGCATGTAGTGTTAGCCGTTTTTCCTTCTTTATCCTTATTAATACGTTATGTGTGTGCGATAAAGATATTTTGAGATCTGGTTGACTCAGTATCGACAGTGTAGCCTCTCAACTTGGCTGTTAGACCCCCTGTGTTTCATGTGTTATACATTCAGTTGGTGCTGGGGATAAAATCAGGTGTGGGTCTTTAAAATATATATCCCTTGGACCCTATTTTAAATGGTTTTGTTTAATCTACATTCCTGATTAGCCAATCATGGAGGTAGGGAAAAACGTGGATGTTCCCCTCTTTGAATGTTTATTTATCTGAGACAGTTGTCCCTATATAAATAACATATCAATGATAGTTTTAAACATTTAAAGAGGGGGGAAAAAAATCACATTGAGAATATTTCATAGCTTCTTGAGCATGGGAGACTGGGGGTCTCCGAGGCAGGTTGCTCCTCAAATGCCAGTCCCCTTTTTCAACAGAGTCTCTGTGGGTTTCAGCGGGTGTGGCTTTGCTGAAATCTTCCCAGGAGGCAATAAAGAGGAGTGTCTGCCTTGTATCAAGCTCAACCTGCAGCCTTTGGAGGATCAACTATTTGAAGTCTTCACAGTGAGCCATCAAGTGTGTTTTCGAATTCAAATGTGATCTTGGAGTAGACTATGGCTTCAGTGCCAGTACGGACGGGCCTTTCGACTAAGTATAGTCGAAGCTTGTCGGTGGACTTGGGGCTCGACAGCTTAGAGGGGGCGTTGATGCCCTTGGTCAAGTCCTTTTTCTGATCTGAGGCCTTTGCTTAGTGCCAACCAGAGTTCAAAAGCAGCGGAGGCCCTTGAGGCTGTTTTGTTTGCCAAAGATGTCTGGTGTATTGATGGCAGACAGGTGGTGCATTTTGGGTGTTTATTATTAAATAAAAAGTATCATCTTTCACTTCTTACTAAGCTTTAGTGGGAATATTGAATATGTCTTGAATTATTTTTCGTAAAACAGACAATATATTGGTTTCATGCTTCCTCACTGGTACTTATAAACCTGGGGGGATCGACCATATTCCAGGGAGCACCATGAATATTCTTTTTCTGACAGGGATTCCAGGGATCTAAAAATACCTAAAGGACACACCGGTTTCCCTTTATTATTGGGTACCTATGATATGGTTAAAAAACAACTTTTCAGGGGTACATAAGGGGGTGAGGGGAAACTGCTCCTGCACCCTAAATCATTGTCAACATGTTTGCACCCTTTCCGATGGCCTAAAAAGGTCCAGGGCTTTCATCAGACCTCCTATTTCTCAATGCCCCGTAGACTGTGAGCAGAACGTTCCCACTGTCCGAACAATCAGGCATTTGAACGTTCCCACTGTCCGAATAATCAGGTATTTTGTTTTTTCAGTCTTATGTCAAACAGTGGGAACATATATAACATGAATTAGCCATGAAGAAGGCCTACTTACCTGTCCCCAGGATGGGAGGGCATACATTTAAAACTGTTTTTATCAGATTCATTGTAATTCGGAAAAACAAATACAAACTTAAGGGAGGTGAGTTCATTGGAGTCAGTAACTCCAATGTAAAACAGACTTTTAGATAGACCTAATGAACACACAAATATCACACATGTAACATGCTTTTTCACACTGCTGCATACTCTTGTCTACAAGTATGCCATTTGTCAAGGCTCACGGCATTACTCTGATGAACATTTTACACACATACATTTAAGCATTTTTATGAGGTAACGTGAATTACAAACTGATTTTTTTTATTACTGCAAACGTGAATCGTGGACAGACATATTGACAGATGTGTAGTTAATTCCAAGTTCTTATCATCACAGGTGTATACTCACACCATATAAAGACTGGTAAAGGCACGTCACTGTTGTCTCACACTAACGAGTATCAAGACAAACAGTCAAATTCTCTGATGTGCCCAACCCCTCTCTTCAGTACCGTAGAGTTTATTTAAACTGGAACGCGAAGAAAACTTTACACATGGCATCGTCGTGGCTAGGCGAGTGGCAGAGTCTACAAATCTTGTGGTGGTCCGACCAGGAGTTCTTTGCGTGGCACCGTGTCAGTATTGTTAGGATGTTCATTCGATTACCCTATGTAAATGTAAATGTGTTGATATTATGGGGCATGCAGCCCTCAGGTGAGCACAAAATATCTGGCATTCGGCACTTAATCAGAAGTTGTGGTCTCTGGATAATGTCACGGAAGAAGAAACGCAGGCTCCAAAGGATTTTCAGAGTGTGGGTGTTGAAGATTCACAGATGTGACTCAAAGAAACGTGAATAAAACGTCCGTACCCACTGGTGGAAAACAACAATCTAACTAATATTATGACCATATACATTACTTACTAGGAGTGGAGTCACAGTGAATCATGTGACCCAAAAGCATTTCACCAAAGAAAAACAGCCTGCAAATGTCTAACGCCAACACCAGAATGCAGAAGTATGCATAGCATGTTTATCTACAGCAACACTTTCCGAGCATAGAGTTTTTATGTCTAATTTGTCTAGGATGAAATGTCCAACTGAAATGTTATTAGAAAAAAATACCAATTGAAAAGAGTATTGATCAATGGAAGAGCTTGTGGAACATATTTTTTATTCTTCCAACTAAAATAATAAAAATGTCTGTCCTTTGTAAGATGCCTATCTGTGGATGCCACTGCACAAGAAGTTAATGATGATAGTGGACAGCTGTTCCTAAACTACTGTCTCATTTTCGATTTTAAATGTGTATAGTGTCACTGGATTTAGGTAATTGTGTCATCTAATCTCATGGGTTATTTAATTGAGAATCTTTTAGATGGTGATGACTGCAACCACTTAATTGATCACTTTGTTTAAAGAAGCTCTAGCACAAAATACATTTCTAATCAAATACAAAATAACAAACAAATTGATTTCTTCCAGAGGGTTAGCTGGTGCACAGAGAATTTTATAAAGACAACTGTAGATCTGGGTAGGAAAGTGCACCTTTTTGACATGGTCACCACCACGCTTTGACTGGTACTTGGTGCAATTTTGACAGAAGTACACTGGGTTCATACTATCCAGGTTCCCAAGTGCCACATCTCTGTCCCTAAAACTGTACAATTGTTTCCTCAATTGGCAATACCTTTAGCATCCTCTGTAAGTCCCTAGTAAATGGTGTAGGAGAGTAGGGCCTGCTTCCTATGGTCACCCCCACTTTTTGCTGAGATTTTCAGTTTTTTCGGCTTTAGTGTGGCTGTGGGCCTGCTAATCAGACCCAAATCCCAGCTGTTCTCTCTCTAAATTGAAATGAATATGCTACTTACCAGTATGCATCTGTTCTTGGCATGTAGGGCTGCTAACATTCATATCTGTAGCATAGATCGCCGCCTAGTGTTGGGTCCGGATGATTGCACATTGTTGTCCTGGAAGAGTCTTCGAAGTATCACGAGATAGGTGGCTCCTCCCCTGGACTACAGTGCGCATGGGCATCGACTCCATCCCCAGATTGTTTTTAGCCATTGTGGCAAAGATGGAGTTTAACAGTGAAAGTGATGGCCATGCTAGAGATGAAATGCAAGAAAAGTCTGCAGCCGTTACGGGCGCCGGGGAGGAGGGCGGGCGATATGAATGTTAGCAGCCCTACATGCGAAGAACAGATGCATACTGGTAAGTAGCATATTCAGTTCGAGGCATGTGGGCAGCTAAATTCATATCTGTAGCATAGAATACATAGCAGTCCCTCCATTAACGGCGGCCGCCCGTGCCAGCTGCAGAAGTCTGAAAAAGTGTTTTAAGAACAGCCTGTCCTACAGCTGCCTGCTGTTTGGAATGCACATCTACACAGTAATGTTTGGTAAACGTATGTGGTGTAGACCATGTGGCTGCCCTACAAATGTCTTCCAAAGGAATGTTACCCAGGAATGCCATGGAGGCCCCCAACTTGCGTGTGGAGTGTGCTCTGGGGGGGACCGTTAAAGTGCGCTTAGCCTTCTGATAGCAAATCTGAATACACTTAACGATCCACCTGGCTATTCCTGCTTTGGAAATGGGGTTGCCTTTATGCTGGGCTGCGAAGGCAACAAAGAGTTGCTGTGTCTTTCTAAAAGGTTGTGTTCTGTCAATATAGTACATAAGCGCTCTTTTGACATCTAGCGTATGGAGCATCCTTTCTGCTACCGTTTCTGGGTTGGGAAAGAATGCGGGCAGTTCGATGGTTTGATTGACATGAAACTGCGACACCACCTTAGGGAGAAATTTGGGGTTAGTGCGCAGCACCACCCTGTTTGAATGAATTTGTATAAATGGCTCTTGAATGGTGAGCGCCTGTAGCTCACTAACACGTCTTAGAGACGTTATGGCAATGAGAAAAGCCACTTTCCATGTGAGGAACTGAAGCTCACATGAATGCAGAGGTTCAAATGGGGGACCCATCAATCTGGTGAGCACCACATTGAGGTTCCACACAGGAGCTGGCGGGGTCCTGGGAGGGATGACCCCCGCTTCAGCCCTTCCAGGAATGCTTTAATGGCAGGCACCCTGAAGACAGAGATGCTGCCTGTTTTGGAGGTAAGCCCCTATGGCGGATAAGTGTATCCGAATGGAGGCGTATGCTAGATTGCATTTGTAAAGATGCAACAGATAGCAGATGATATTAGGAATGGATGCATCGAGCGGGTTGATAGCGTGCTCGGTAAAGTAGATGACAAACCGCTTCCATTTTGCTGCATAGCAAGCTCTGGTAGTGGGCTTCCTTGCCTCCCGGATGATGTCCATGCATTCAGGGGGCAAATCAAGGTAGCCAAACTCTAAGACCTCAGGAGCCAGATCGCCAGATTGAGCTGCTGCGGATCCGGGTGCTGAATGTCACCACGGTTCTGCGTTAAGAGCCGGGGTGTGAGGTGCAGTCTTTGATGCGGTACCACGGAGAGTTCGAGGAACGTGGTGTACCACGTTTGTCGCGCCCACGTTGGAGCAACTAGGATGAGCGTCAGCGAGTGTTGCTTTAGCTTTCTTGCCACCAGCGGAATGAGAGGCGCTGGGGGAAAAGCGTACGCAAATCTGCCTGACCAGTTCATCCATATCGCATTGCCCTGCAATAGTGGGTGAGGGAACCTGGCGGCAAAGCTTTGGCATTTTGCGTTTTCCTCCGTGGCAAACAGGTCTATCTCTGGATGACCCCACTGCTGGAAGTACGGGCGGAGTACTGATGGATGTAACTCCCACTCGTGCATCTGGTGGCTGTACCTGCTGAGCAGATCCGCCATCCGATTGTCTGTGCCCGGGAGGTGTTCCGCCATGAGGAAGATGTTCCTCTGAATGGCCCACTTCCACATGCTCTGAGCCAGATGAGACAACTGTGGAGAGTGCGTACCTCCCTGCTTTTGAATGTAGTACATGGCTGTCATGTTGTCCTTCCGGATCAACACGACTTTGTTGCACAGATGTACTTTGAAGGACTTGAGAGCCATGAAGATTTCCATCAGCTCTAAGTAGTTGATGTGCATCTTCCTTTGTTGCGTTGTCCATAGTCCCTGCACCGTGTAGTGGAGCACATGAGCCCCCCATCCCTGGAGAGATGCGTCCGTTGTTAGTGTAATCTGTGGCACAGGCTCCTGGAACGGTCGGCCCTTGCAAAGGTTGCGTGGATTCCACCAATGCAGAGAGCTGTATGACCGACCCGTCAACAACACTAGGTCGTTTAACTGTCCTTGAGCCTGAGTCCACTGATGCGCTAAGCATTCTTGGAGCGGACGCATATGGAGCCTCGCGTGCGGGACTATGAAGATGCAGGAGGCCATCATGCCTATCAACTGCATGAACACTCTCGCTGGGAGTGAGTGTAGCGGTCTGAACTTTTGGACCAGCGCCTGGATGTTGTCGATCCTCGCTGGGTTTGGCTGAGCTGTGGCAGCCAGAGTATTGATCGTCGCACCCAAATACTGCCGCACATGGGCCGGCTGAAGGTGTGACTTCGGGTAGTTCAGCGTAAATCCTAGACTGTGAAGGAGGTGAATGGTGTGGGACATATCTGCGGCGCACTGCTGGGCTGACTTTGCCTGAACGAGCCAGTCGTCCAGATAAGGGTAGACATGTATACCTTGTCTCCGGAGGTGTGCCGCCACTGTCGCCAGACATTTTGTGAACACTCTGGGAGCAGTGGTCACTCCGAAGGGGAGTACCTTGAACTGGTAATGCCTGTTTTGGATGGTGAACCTGAGGTACTTTCTGTGGGATGGGTGGAGTGGTATGTGAAAGTAAGCATCCTTGAGGTCCAAGGTTGCGAGGAAGTCTCCCTGTTGTAACAAGGGAAGAACCTGCTGCAGTGTCAACATGTGGAAGTGTTCTGAAAGAATGTACTGGTTTAAGGGGCGTAAGTATAGAATCGGTCTGAGTGAGCCGTCCTTTTTTGGGATTAAGAAGTACAGGGAATAAACCCCTGTGCCTTCTTCCTCCACTGGCACGAGCTCTATTGCGCCTTTTTGCAGCATCACCAGAACCTCCTGCTGCAATAAGTGCAAGTGCTCTGCTGACATAGGACGGTGTTTTGGGGGCATGGGTGGTGGGGTGGATGTCAGCTCCAAACAATAGCCGAACTGGATAAGTTTCCTGACCCACCCGTCTGTGGTGATGGACTTCCAGACGGGCAGGAACTGTTTGGAGTCTCCCCCCGACAGGTGTTGGATGGTCGGGGGGCAGTGACAGGGAGTCACTGTTTGTTGGCGGCAGAGGAATGGGAACTGTTGTTGCCTCTGCCTCTACCCTTGGCACTGTTTCCTCTGTATCCACCTCTGCCCTGCTTGCTGTAGGAGGATTGCGCACCACTTTTATTGAATGGCGTCTGCTGCACCATGTGCCCTCTGTTAACACCTCGATTGCCTGAGCGACGAAAAGTGTTCCCTCTAAATTGTTGTGACTGGAGAGCTCCCATGGACTTGGCAGTCTCGGTATCTTTTTTGATCTTCTCCAGGGTGGTGTCCACCTCTGGGCCAAACAACCTGTCTGGATTAACGGGCTGGTTGAGGATAGTAGTTTGAATTTCTGGCTTGAATCCCGAGATGCGGAGCCATGCTTGACGCCTCAACATCACACTAGTGTTGATCGCTCTCGCTGCCGTGTCCGCAACATCTAGCGCACACTTTATAGCAGCGTTGGAGATGAGCTTCCCCTCCTGGATAAGCATTTCAGCTCCCTCTTTAAACTGGTCTGGGAGGTGTTGTAACAGCTGCTCTAGGGTGTCGTAGTGTGCCCTATCGTATCTGGCCAACAGAGCTTGCGTGTTTGAGATGCGCCATATGTTGGCCGCCTGAGCTGCCACCCTCTTCCCAGATGCCTCCAGCACTTTTGACTCCTTGTCTGGGGGAGGAGCTTCACCCGTGGTTTGGGAGTTTGCCCTCTTGCGGGCATTAGAGACCACCAAGGAGTCGAAAGGCAACTGGCCCCTGATGTAGGTCGGGTCTCCAGGTGCCGGTCTGTACTTCTTCTCAATGCGTGGGTTGACAACCCGTGATCTTGTGGGTTCCTTGAAAATGTCTGCCGCATGCTTAAGGACCCCTTCCAACATGGGGAGAGTCTTGACAGTTTTTTCAGCAGTAGAGAAAGTGTCAAAAAGGAAGTCCACCTCCACGGGGTCAGCATGCATTTCCACTTTATGGTTTGTAGCTGCCCTTTCAATTAAGGCATTAAATGCCGCAGAGTCCTCAGTGGGAGACGGCTTCACGTTATAAACCTGGGGATCCTGGACAACCTGCTGGTCCCCCTGATCCCCAGTGTCCATCCATGAGTCCTGCTGCTCATCAGGCTCTGTATGAGCAGGAAAATTGTACTCCTCATCTTGCTCCCCTCCATCCCCATCAGAGTATGTGGGTGAAGGTGTTGCACTCCTCCTATGCTGAGGAAGAATCTGCTCCACCAGAACCGGTGTTTCTGCTGCAGGCTTCTTACGTTTCAGAGGAATGGTAAAGGACTGCAAAGGTTGTGAAGTAATCTTCCTCTTGTATAGCGTGAGTTTCCCGGTGTCGGCATCGATGAAATGCTCCGACCGTTCTTCAACCAAAAGGAGTCGATGACCCACAGTCCCAGCCGGTGGAGTCGACGTCGACACAGTGTCCTTGGGCACCGACCGCGGTGCAAAGGCCTTCGGCGCCACCTTAGACGGCAACGTGTAGAGGAGCGGTGCCGATGTGGTCTTCGGTGCGTCTGCCGGCTTCGGTGCGGAAGGAGTCTTCGGTTCCGATGCCAAAGCCTTGTCCTTAAGGCGCTTGAGGGAGTCCGAGACCTGCTTCGTAAAGGAAGCGGACGGTTTCGTCGATCCCACCGATGTCCTTGGTCCGCCCCCCGGGGAAGACCCGAGCGTGGATGACTTGTGTTTGTCCGGACGAGGTGCAGGAGCACTCTTGACTGGTGCGCTTCGATCACTGTCCACTGCCGCAGACGTCGATGCCGATTGCTTCGGATCGATAGGTTTCCCTTTAGGAGTCACGGCCCCAGACCTTTGTTCTGCGCCCTTCACCGACTTCGCGTCAACGGGCCCCTTGGTCTTCGGCGCGACTAACTGTCCCGATGTAGGCTCGACAGTCTTCTTCGGCGTCGGCTTGACCACCTTGGTGGACACCGGCTCGACGGGCTTTTTCGAGCTGGGCTCCTTAACCACCTTCGGCACCGTAGCCTGGTCGGCAGCTTGCGTCTGTTTGGGGCCCCCCGAAGACGACGGCGTCGGCACCGGAGCAGACGTCTTCGGTTTCGATTGGGTGTCGGCCATCTTTGTTTTCATCCATACCGAGGGTTTCGGTTTCGATTTCAGTAATGGCGGCTCCGCGGAGGTGTCCGTAGCCGGGCCGGAAGGCGGGGCCGTGGATCGAGGTGTAAGGTCTTGGGTAAGGCCGCGTGGCGATCCCGTGACCTGAGCCTTTGTAAGAGTACGAACGGGGCATAGCTCTTCCTCCGAGCTATCTTCCATGGCCCCATATGCTTTGTCGTCATCCCCTACCTGCTCGACGATTTCTTCAATGTCGGGACTGTGGACGTCTGCTCCGTGGTCGGACTCGACCTCCACCGGGGTAGGGGAAATCTGCAGGTGACGCACTTGCTCGTCTTCCGCGGGGTCGTCAAAGATGTCCACCGGTGCCGGAGCCGATCGCTGGGCCTCAAGGCGCGCCACGCGCCGAAGCTTGATAGTCTTCTTCGATCGAAATCTGGAACAGGCCATACAGTTGGCCTCGTCATGGTCCGGCGACAGGCACTTGTTGCACACAGGATGGACGTCGATGTTTGGGTACTTGGATCCACACACAGGACATTTCTTGAACGGACTCGGTTCCATGCCGTCGAAGTCTTGCTGCGTCGACTAGGCCCCGATCACCTTAGAGTCTCACGACCCCCCGGATATCCGACTCTACGAGCTGGAAGATAGACGGGACCGAACGCGAACAATACCGACGGTGCAAAGAAGGCCTTTTGGCCTTGAAAAAGTTCTATAACGATTCCGAACAGGAGACGTCGAAATCACATCCGAACCCAATGGCGGAAAAAAACAATCTGGGGATGGAGTCCATGCGCACTGTAGTCCAGGAGAGGAGCCACCTATCTCGTGATACTTCGAAGACTCTTCCAGGACAACAATGTGCAATCATCCGGACCCAACACTAGGCGGCGATCTATGCTACAGATATGAATTTAGCAGCCCACATGCCTCGAACCCATGTACTTAAGGTACTTACCTGATTGGGTATTGGGTCACCTTTGTGAGCCCCTGTATAGTGTACCATAGGTACCCAGGGCAAAGGTGCATCCAAGACCTACCAGGGGCAGCATGTATTATGCCACCCCTGGCTGGCCATTCAAACTGACACCACAGGCTGATCACTCAGCTTGGGTAAGGTGGTGTAATCACCCCTTACTTAGATATAGTATATCTATATCTACCTTATATATAGACACATAGTAACCTATAAGTCACTCCTATGGCAGGCTTTAACAATCCTGGAGGCAGAGTGCTTGGTTTTATGTGAGAGGGTGCCCTAGCATGAGCTGAGCCGCTCTGCAGCTTTCGAAACCATCTCCTTATAGCTGTTCTATGATATAGCCATACCATATACTCTTAAGTGCATTATAATCCTCGCGGTTAATGCTAACGTTGGTTTGGCTTTATCAAAACATGTCGTGTAAGGTGTCAAACACTTTGGAATACTAACCCCCGCCCCCCACCAGTTGTGCTGGTGGGGGTAGCATTCCACCCTTCTAGAGGGAAAAGACATGTATGTGACTGCTTTACCCGGTTAAAGTTAAACAGAGCCTCAGCATCACAAAGTGGATGCTGCTGCCACAGACACGAGTTTGACCTCCTGCTGCTGGACGAAACTCCAGCAAGGGAGGCCTGGACAATAGGTTTACTGTCGAGGGAGGTGCTAGCACCTCCCCAGACAGCCTGTAGTGTATTGGGGCAGGGTGAGTTGAATGGAAAGATGCTTTTCCAGACACTGCTTGGGGCACAAAAGGTGCTCCATGCATAGCCCGGTTTAAACCAGTTGCTGGGGCACTCCACCCCGCTCTGGCACGAAACTGGACAAAGGGAAAGGGGTGTAACCACCCCCTTCCCAGGTCCACCCATAGGAGGGACCTAGTAGGTAATCCAGCCCATTTTCTTAGTACTAAGATAGGTGCTGTGTCCCCAGGACTTTAGATTATCCTGGAACGAAACTCTGAAACAGAACTCTTGGACCTTCGACGTTGTATTCCGACTAGAAGACTGAAGACATCTCCCTTGTGGTCAAGGAGTGACCACCCTGTGCAAACAGGCACCACCAGTAACTTGCCGGTCTGCTTTGTCAACTCTCCAGACGGATCCCGAAGACTCAGCGATACAGGAACTGGACTCTCAGACTTCTCTGACTCCGACCCACATCCACAGCGAAGCTGAGACCCGTGGCGGACACGAGAGACGTGGGACCGGACACCCTGGACATCCTGCATTTTGTTAACAGTGCAACTACCGAGGCACCATCGCAGTTGTGCATTGGGGTACGAGAAGCCCCAGACCAGAGCGCCATTTGCACCGAAGCTCAGCCCACCACACTCCACGAGTCCCGCATGGGGCCCGCTCTTGCATTTCAGCTCAACGCGTCTTACCGGTTGCTAGCTCGCTGGCTAGTTAGCCCCCTGAAGACAAACCTTTGAAACCAAACTGCTTTCCTGGTTGTTCCAGGCTTTCTCCAGCGTCCCTGCAAAGGCGAAGCTCCTCAGACCTTGCTGGTCTGCTCCGAAGCCAATCTTCCGTTCCTGTGTGGATTGCATTTGCCAAGGCTTGTTGGGTTCAATCCGGATACCGACACCGCAGTCAACTAGATCCTCCGTGGGACAGCTCGAATCCAGCTCCCGGACCTCGTGGCGGCAGAGACAAGCTTCACCTGAGATCATCG